>NT_177000.1:660983-673655 GCF_000188095.3 Bombus impatiens
ACCCCGGCCCCCCCTCCCCCCCCCCCCCCCTGGGCATATCGAGTATTATTTTCCTTCCAAGTTTCCAAGCATATACATGCATACGCATACGTTTATTCTCTCACGATCGTTTACGTTACGTTAGTCGATAGATTATTACGTCCACTGGTCAAATTCGCATCCCTCGTACGTCGCCCGATCGCTTGGAAAGAGTAAAGCTTGGTTTCTTCGTGCGTCGCGTGAATGCCAGCCATTTTACCTTACGAACGGCTATTTGTTATTACGAATTGCACGAATCAATGAAATTAGTTGCCATCGACGGTAAACGAGTATTCGGAATGTACGCGAACAAAGTCGATCGCGCACGCCCGCCAGCGTTATTCGAAAAAAAGCGAAAACGCAAGCAAATCGGAGCATCGATAGCAACGGTACCGCTACTTTTCACGCGTTCCATCCAATACCAGAAAAATATATCGAGCATGAAATCATTCTGGTTCTCATCGGCAACCTAGTTGCCGGTTAACTTTATCGGTGCATCGTTCCAAAACCAGATCATCGAACGATAGATTGGTAGCCTGCCATGATCTTGTTTTCTCGCATAGATACGCTTAACGTTGATTCAGATCAACGGCCAGTTGTTTGGTCAAGTAGCAACTAAAGCCGAATTTACGCTCTTACGCTTTGCAGGATTATCGCGCACGATTTTACCAACGAGGACGAAAGCGATATTTTTCCACGAGTCGTTCATAGCGATCGTACGCGGTGAAACGGCATAGGTGAATTCGGCTTTAACTACTAATCTAATAATCTAATAAAAAACTAATAATCGGCTAATAAACTACTGGCCGTGTATCCGAACCAGTCTCTAGCCTCGCGTCTCCAAGACGTACGTACATCTTGCCCGATCAACAAATTCAACCACCGGTCTATCTCGGTGTTTGGATTTCTCCGATATACGCATTGGTGTACAGTCGATTCTATTTCTATGTCATCGTATCCGACGTTCTAATTAAACCTGGCCATTTCGCTCGAGTGTTCCACTCACCTAACGTATCGGGCTGGTTCGCCACGTATTTACGTATCTGACCCCAGGCTAAACGTTCGTATATTTATCTGCGCCTACGTACGCGCGTACACGTACACGCGTGCCTGTTGGCGTTACAATGAAACAACTTTATCAATCCGGTCGATAAGTTTCATTAACTTGTATCGTATTAAAGTTATATCGACGCTAAATTATTACGCATCGCGTACCTGCACGCATAATCGGTTCATAGTCACAGCGATTCGATCAACATACATACATACAGAAGAAATATAGTTTCGAAGAAGAAAATCAATTTTGAGTCAAAGATATAGCAATGACGTAGCTCTTGAAACACGTAGTAACTATGAAGGCATTTCTGCTTGATTCTAATCCAGAATCCTAACGATAAACGATGCGTACGGAAAACGTTAGTACAGTGCTGACAATGAGTTTTCAAACTTTCGCCATCTAGCGTTACACGTTGAAGCGCGATTAACTCTTACGTGCCAAACATCTAGTTTATCGACCATAGAAATGCTCGTTATTTAGATAGAAATGACTGAAAAAAGAAAGAAAAGAAAGAAAAGAAAGAATTCATATTCGTTGTTACGAATTCTTCTTATTATCGTTATTACTACCACTACTAGTACTGTCCCGGATACGTACAATTTTTTCGTATCTGTTGCTCGTTAATTTTTCAGATTAACTTTTCTTCGGTTCGAACACTGAAACGTAATTTGCATGCAACGGCGTTTTGTTTCATCTATCAACCGACGTATCGGGTTTTAGGCGTTGGGTAGTGCGGCTAGTGCGATGGTAAAGATACTTAGTAGTTATCAATTACCAATTAGTAATCGCTATTGCTACAGCAATTGGAATAACAATAACGGTAGTAGTAACGGTAATAGTAAAATAGTAAAATCGGTTAGGATAATAACAGTTATCGATATAAATAACAAGGTAAGATACATGATAACGGTACCGATGGAGCTGGTAATGTCGATGATAATGGAATTTGTTTATTTCAACTTTTGTTAAGAATAAAATATTTACAAAAGCGATATTACGTAATAATACAAGTATAATAATACGAAATACAATTTTTTCATAGATAACATCGTTCGTAAAACGTATCGATAGCTAATAGCATTAAAAGTAACGTGTTTAGTTCGAGCATATATATATATATACGTAGCAGGTATATACGATACGTACGATCCTATACAATCCGATACAAATAATGTATAACAAACATTTACTATCGACACCGAATAGCAATTGTATCCGATATTTTTCAGTTTGAATATATTTTATTTCCCATCAATCTCCGAAACGAAACAAATCTAAATTACTGAAACGTGATGGTTGGATGTACAACGCACGCAGGGAGAATTACTACTACTACTATTACTACTACTACTGCTAGTACTACTACTACTACTGCTAGTACTACTACTACTACTACTACTACTACTACTACTACTACTACTACTACTACTGCTGCTGCTAGTACTACTACTACTACTACCGCTACTGCTACTACTACTAGTAGTACTACTGCTAACTACTACTGCTACTACTACTGCTACTACTACTGCTAACTACTACTGCTAACTACTACTGCCAACTACTACCGCTAACTACTACTGCTAACTACTACCGCTAACTACTACTGCTACTACTACTGCTAACTACTACTGCTACTACTACTGCTACTACTGCTACTACTGCTACTACTATTATTACTACTACTACGTGTTGCAAGTTTCAACTTTTAATACGTTTCATAGGTTTCTACGAATGGACGGTAAACTTATATTTAAAACTCCGAACGAACGGAAATCAGTCGAGGCAACCACTAATAATTTTACCTAGTAATAGTCTTATAGGTGCCTCGAAGCAAACATCAGCTTCTGTTCGTGCTCGTTAGAGAGTCTAGAGAACGCTTTGAAAGTTTTCGAATTGGACTATGCGCGTACGGCCGCAAATATCACAAATTCAACTTCTCCCTCGTTTCGTGATACGTTAGCGCGACACCTTTGAAACTGCTGCTAGTCACACGTTATAAACCGCTTCGGAATGATGCGACTGCGAAGGTACGCAGTATCCGCTGTACGTTTTAATCTCCAAGATGCCGGAGTAAGATCTTGCTGGCAGCGATCCTGGATCTGTGTGTCTCCTTGGACATCGATGACCTTTTGGACACTGGCAAAGAGGCGATGCATTTACCTCTTCGAGTTGCGAGCTCCGTCTCTTTCGTACGGTGAACAGTCGGCAAGGTTCCTTATGCTGACAACGAAGTCTCTGAAATATCAATTTTATTCGTAACGATCGACTCGGTTTTATTCGGTTGCTCGCCCCTTTCACCTTTCCTACGATTCGCTCCGCTCCGATCACTCTCGACCTTTCAACATGATTCCAATGATTCCATGTACATAATCGAATACATGGTACAGATTTATCAGTGAACGAGAATGCGGTCGCGGACATACGAGTAAACGAGTAAACGAGTAAACGAGAAAACGAGAAAACTTACGCTTTGCGGAGAACAGGCGAATGCGTATATAAAACCTGGGCTTCCCTCCGCAGACCTGTAAGCCTGCCTTCGAACTAGATAAGGTACGCTGCCTGGCCGACATCGGCAATAAACTCGCTGAACCGTCGCGTTCGCCGGGCCCCCTCCAGGAGCTAAAGTCCAGGTGACGTCTCTGTAAACAGAAAACGGCCATCTTGTGTACAACAAGCGCGTAATAACTCTAGCGGACACGTAAAACATTCGCGAATCGGTACGTTTGATCGTTCCGCTACTTGATATATACTCTCGATTAGACGGACGATCGCGACTAACTTGAAGTAACGACAGATGGGTAGACGTTTCACCGGCTCGCAAAGCTTGTACTGCCTTGTTTTATCGACTATCGTGTGGCCGTCGTCTCCGTGCAAACTGCTGGGGCAGGTACGACCATCCGGGCAACGACATTGTCTCTCGACCCACGGTGATCCGTATAAATCCACCTTGCTACAAACTTGGCTTCGGTCCAAACACTCGGGCAATTCGTCTTCGCTGTCCTGAAAAATCAAAATTAACAAACACGCATCGAGAGCAACGCTTCTGTTCACCCTTGCGCTCCTCTGTCTGTTCGACGCGCATGCTATTCTTTGTTCGCGATTAGTTTGCCCGATCCTCTACGTTTTCTCTTCCCCTTTTCCTCTTTCGCTTCACGAATCTAGCCTACCCTTTTGACACTTTTTCACTTTATCATCGCTTACCCTTGATTGCTAGCGTGAAAAGTGAAAAGTAAAAAGATTCGATCGCTCGTTATTCCGCTTTATCGCGCGTAATACGTATAGCATGCACTTTCCTAACGAAGAAATAATTCCAAGTCGTCCAATCGTTTTATGTCCAATCGGTCGTTCACTCTACTCCCTACGCTCGATTTTAAGCACTAGTCCTCGAACGGTAGGAGTTATTCGACCGAACGAACGAAAAACAACACCGAGATCCGTTAGTCCTTTGAAACGAACACTAATAAAAGCAACAGCAGCACGATCGATAGCGGATCACGGTCGCTGCGTACCGTTCTCAGCTTGACCCCGCTTCGCAAGGAAACGCGTCGCGTTTGGCCTATACCGTATACCGTGTACCGAGTACCGTGTACCGTGTACCGTGTACCGTGTACCGTGTACCGTATACCGTATACCGTATACCGTATATCCTACACTCTATAGGGATAAAGAATCGGAAATACTATTCCCGATACTTTGCCCAATAATTATAATTTAACGTTTCTCCCTGTTCGTTTTATTCGTCGGTAGACGATCGATCGGTCAATTAAGATTAAACGCTAAACCACGGGTATGCTGCTTAGTCGTATATCGAGAGCGTACCTTAATGCGTACCTTAATGCGTACCTGTGTTACGATCAAGAAATCGTTCGATCTATTTACCTATTTGCCTATTTGATATCAGGTTAAACCGTTCACTCCACGATTTGATGGATCAATCGTAATTAATTAATCGTATCGCGTTTAACTCGTTGCTATTTCAAAGGATTAGTCACTCGTTTAGCTTTAAGGTGGTTAAGTTGACCTCGAGGTTCAGTTTTAAAATTCCTTCCCTTCTTTGTCATAAACATTTATACAAACAGATACTCTGCCAGCTTTTCAAAAAAATGCCTTTTAAAGTTTATTTCGTCATCTGTATAGATACTTGAACATACATACATGCATCGAAACTATCGAAATACATCGAATAACGTGTCTTTCTATTGTATCGTTACGTTCCACGTACTTGTATTAATCGAAATATTGGTAAATCGATTCGAGCTAATTACACGATTCGGCGGTTGTTTTAACTGCAATCAAAAGTGAATCGAAGAAAATAGAGGGGATTGCGTCGAGTAGGAGAGAAATATACGAGCACGTGCGCGAAAGAGAGAAAACGATCGAGCAAAGGAAGTTCTGTGTAACATGGTCAAGAGGTATGTGTCTCCCCTCTCTGTCGAAGAATAGACATCTGGTCTAACTACGCTATTCAAACTGCGTCGGTCAATCCGCTGAATGAGGCAATCACGTACGTCCTGTCGACTCGTCGTTTGCAATCTACGTGCTGCTCGAGCACCTAAGTTAAACTTCTTCTCAAATACCCTTTCTTATTGTTAGACCTTTGCCAGTCTGCGCTTCTGCTTTCTGCCCCTCTTCCTTCTCCTTTCCCCCCCCCCCCCCCCCCCCCCCCCCCCCCCCCCCCTCCCCCCTCACCCCCCCCCCCCCCCCCCCCCCCCCCCCCCCCCCCCCCCCCCCCCCCCCCCCCCCCCCCCCCCCCCCCCCCCCCCCCCCCCCCCCCCCCCCCCCCCCCCCCCCCCCCCCCCCCCCCCCCCCCCCCCCCCCCCCCCCCCCCCCCCCCCCCCCCCCCCCCCCCCCCCCCCCCCCCCCCCCCCCCCCCCCCCCCCCCCCCCCCCCCCCCCCCCCCCCCCCCCCCCCCCCCCCCCCCCCCCCCCCCCCCCCCCCCCCCCCCCCCCCCCCCCCCCCCCCCCCGTCCCCCCTCTCTGTTCGCTTTCTTCCTCTCTAGCCTTTATGCTTGAAAGCATCATCGCATTTAAATATAAGATCGAGGATAGCGAAACACGATGATTAAATTTTGAATTTTCATTTCTCTTTGCTTCGACGATAATAACAAGAATAATAAGAACAAAATCGAGAAGAATAACAAGTACTACTATTTTACTACTATTTATTATTTAACTATTTTGAATTTTTACGATAACGATACTAGATACGAGATCGATCGATCGATCGTTGATATAATAATAATAATAATAATAATAATAATAATAATAATAATAATAATATATCGGCCAACCAAGTCTCCTTTAAAATGATCCTTCACTTTTCCCACTCCTCGTACCTGCTCGTTACCGATTGTGAATTGCGAGTCCCTTCCGTTCTCCCATATTCCCTTCTCTTCCTTCTGTCCCCCCCCCCCCCCCACACCCCGCCCCCCCCCCCCACACACACACACACCTTGCCTCTTCGTCTTAACGTTCCCAGAAGATCGTACGTATTAAAACTTCGGTGGCTGCAAACTAAAATGGGATAATAGGGAGACCGGAAAGGCTGTGCGTTCCATCCGGAAATTCTCACGCGTCTCTCGCTTCTCTCATAGCCGCAGTGAAAATGACACCTGGTTCTCGAGCTGTAGTTGTAGTCCCACGCGGCTGGCACGCGTGTGCGTATGCTTGTGCTCGCGCGCTTCCATATATACGCGTATACGTACCCATATATATGCGTTTGGCTATGTATCAGCACACGTTACAACTAATGACGCAAAAAGTACACGAAGCGATCAATCGGAAGATGCCGCTTACAACATCCTTGCCTATCGCCTTGCATTACTTCTATGAAATTTTATATATGCTTGTTCGTTTCTTTCGCTATTCGCTTAACCAGGTATAGAAATTTCTGCCGTCTCATTAGTTTACATTGCAGGATGACGAGAAGACGAGAATAGCGGAATACAGGAAGAACCAGTACAGAGTAAATAAGATTACTTTAAATGCTAAAATCTCGAGCTGGCGTACTTTTCTGTTTCTATTTTCATCTTTCAAAAACAATTAATCCATCAACGTTGAGCAACGATAAACAGAAATAGAATATTTATAATAGAACTATATATAATAAAACATTTCGATATCACAAAATATTTCTCGTTATCGTTTCTGTGTTACGGATGCCGTAGATGATGCGCGTATCGTAGTAATTACCGTGTTGCTACTGATTTGAAAACAATTAGTCAAACGATTGCGCAGCTTATTAAGAATAACACGTCCGACGAATGAAACGAACAAAGACGCGAACGACGGTTACGCGGTAACGATGTAATAATTCGTAACAGACAAGCGATAAAAGGGACGATAAGCAGAATCGACGATTTACGACGACTACTTACCCCGATTTGGTAGAGCACCCTGGGCGGCTGATGTAACGTCGGTCGATGTTTCTCTTTCTGATCGATCAAATCGAGTTCGATCGCTGTATCTTCAAACTCCTGTAACTCGGCCAGATGCTTGCCATCATCGAGAGACAAATACTCGTTGAGAAATTTTTCACCGGTTTCATCGAGCTCTACGCCAAGGAGACTACCCTTGCTCTCGCGAACCAGCAATTGCCCGAACATTGCTAGCAAGAAACAGATCAAATCGGCCATCCTTTCGCGCGCACGCGATCCTTCCTGCCTCTCGCGACGATCACCGATCATCCAACAAATATCCAGACCACGATGTAAACAATGCAGTTGCCGATTATCGAATAGAATGGAAAATGAGAAATCAAGATAACAGCATTAACCACGCAATACATTCGGACATGAGGAACAGCATATGCGTGTAAATTTACATACGCGTTCATATATCTCACTATATATGAGCAGCTATATTAGTAGCAGCACTGCTGTTCGTCGCAAGTATTATTCCTTCTCCATCGTCCATCTATGCATACAGTACTACTATCCATTCGACCACTATCTACCGTCTATCGAACGACTAGTTGACTCTCGTCCTTTCTTATGCCGTTCCAATAAACCTAACGATACTCTATATACCGAATATCGTAGAATTTAATAATGCTTTCAAAACATTCTTTCTAGAGCTTTCAACTTGTTTCTTACAGCTTCCAACTCGATCGCACAAATTAGTCAAAATGTGTACTTGTCGACTTTGTTTATCGATGCTGGATACATAACGTAGCAGTAAAATCCATAGAAGAACGAGATCGTTCGATACGTTCGCTCTTATAACGATCAAAAACTAAACGTCACTTTACAAAAGTCGGAACACTTTGCAAAGGTTGCATCGCGGTTGCCCATCCAACGAATCCAAACAGAGCTTCCAATCTAACTCGTTCTTTCGAACGTGAAACTGAATTTTCCGGTTCTTCGCGTTATCGCACTCAATGAGAAAACACATTCACCGGCAGTGAACAGCAACGTGGCTGACGTTGCACGCTCGCCGAAACAATTACGTTCTACTCGATCGCTACACACGCTCTATCTCGCACTGTATTTTTTGTGTCCTTGCGTTCTCCACGTTCTATCTTCTTTATCATACGTCCTACGTTCTACGTCCTACGTTCTACGTCCTACGTCCTTGCGTCTTGCGTCCTACGTCTTGCATCTTGCGTCCTACGTCTTGCGTCTTGCGTCCTGCGTCCTACGTCTTGCCTCCTGCGTCCTACGTCTTGCGTCCTGCGTCCTACGTCTTGCGTCCTGCGTCCTACGTATTGCGTCCTGCGTCCTACGTCTCGCGTCCTACGTCTTGCGGCTTGCGTTGTTGACGTGATTTACGTTTTGCAATGCGATTCGATTTAGTCCGAGGTTAAACGGCTCGCAACATTCGTGCTGCACAAGCGTATACTATTCGTTCGACTGGACTTGTAACAGCTAGAGGCAAAACATGAATGAGTCCCCCTTCTCTGCTCTTCTTTTTCCACTCCGCTCCATTCCATTCCACTCCACTCTACCCCACTCCATTCTACTCTTCTCCGCGCCACTCCATTCCACTCCACTCCACTCCACTCTACTCCAAACTACTCCAATCCACTCTATTCCCCTCTTTTCGTTCCTCCACCACATTGCTTCCCTCTAGTCCAATCTACTCCATTCCACTCCGCTCCACTCCACTCCACTCCACGCCACTCCACTCCACTCCACTCCACTCCACTCCACTCCACTCCACTCCACTCCGCTCCGCTCCACTCCACTTTGCTCCATTTCACCGTCTCCCTTCTTTCCTTGTATCCTTGCTTACGATTAGACATTTTCCGTTTTGCCCTCTAGTTTCCTTTCCTCTTATATTATACTTTTATTTTATATTTGCTTCATTCTGTCCGAATTTATGGAAAAATGGTGAAATTTAAATGATTTGACTCTGGTTAACCAATCGAAATAAACTATAATTGATTATCAAATAAGTAAAAGTATATTGTATCCTGGAGCCGTTTGGAAAGTTTCGGAAATGCAAGTAACCCGATAAAATTAGGTAGTTCTTGGAAAACCGTTCATATCAAAATTTCCAACGCGATATAGACGGGAAAATAAAAAGAAAATAGTCTACGTTGTACGTGGAAATATCGATGGGAAGAGGTGACGCGAAACAGATAATCGGTGCGGATGCTTACCTACCTACCTAGCAAGTAGGTACTTTTACACACGTATAGTCTGTAGGCGGTGGTTCGCGCGATCCACGCGATCCACGCGATCCACGCGATCATACGTACAATAATATTCTAAAGATGATAATATTCAAATGCTCGAACTCGCCTGTTAAATGGCAAAAGCTTTCTACCTACTTTGACTTTGCCGGTATATTTCGACCGTTCTTTTTTCCCTTTTCTTCGCCGTTATAGCCCGAACCATCCTCCTCTCGATACTCTGCACCTGCGCCCATCGAGTATCTCCCTTTTTCCTAAATATTTCGTTACGCGGTTTCCCACGCGAAAATATTTACACTCGCAAACCAAATTTCTCCCAGCACAATAACGAAAGAGACAGCTGATACGCATCTATGTTTATGGAACGGTTTGCGTATCCTTGACGTACACCTGAATTTTCCGTCAGCTGGATATTTCTTTCGAGCAAATCTTTACGTTCGAACAAACTCGTGGATCTTTTCTTTCGAAGGATCACGATATTGTACACTCAATATTTCTACCGTACTAAAACGTCGATCCTCGACTTTTATATCTTCTTGTCTCGTAATTAAAAGTCCGCATTTACGTTAATGGCCTGACGCTATATTACTTGAAAACAATAGACGATATGCTAAATCGTAACAGATTTTCCAAAGTTCTGATCGTGAGTTTGAGAATCGCTGTTTCATTGATCGACGCTGCAATCCATTCACTCGTACCTTTTTTCTTTTCTTCTACTGCTCTTTATTCTTCTCCTTCTTCCTTCTTCTTCTTCTTCTTTCTCTATCCACCTGCATCGCGTTAATCTTACTCTCCTCTTATTTGTGAAAACAGATCGAAATGAGACCCGATTCGCTCCGCTCCGCTTCGATCTGATCCAATCCGATCCGATTTGATCCGATTTGATCGTGCCTCGTTTCGTCTCGTGCCTACTTTATTTTTATCTTATTCCCTCAACTTTTACATGTATTTCGCAACAGATTTCTTTATTATAAATATTATTTAATCGTAACGTATAATCTTAACGAGCGAATCTCGTATCTACTAAATGCTAAATCTGAATGTTTTGCTCTATAGTCTTTATGTAGTTTGTTTCATCGCTATGGTTTCATGTACAATCTTTTAAGGCTTAGACGATACACGTTAAATTTTAGAAGACAACGTCTTACTTCGCGTGGATTTCAACCTTTTAACGAGGAACGATATTCATCGTAACGTTTCAACAAGTTCGCTCTCTTCGTTCGGAGAACCACTGTACGTGGCATGAATGAATTCTTGCTATCGAAGAGGGGAACGAGACTCGGTTACGATTCGGCGAGGAGCTTGAGAGCAAGGTGGGACAGAAAGAGTAGAGCATCGAGATAAAAGTCGCAGAGGGGAATCGTAGAGTTGGACGTATAGTTAGTTAGAGGTGAAACTCTCAACTCTCAACAGTGAGATTGCGGCATGGTAGAGAGAGAGTGTGTGTGTGTGTGTGTGTGAGAGAGAGAGAGCGCAGCGTATTGGTGTCCATGCATGTGTATACGGTGAGATCGTAACGTTACGAGTAGGTAAAAAAAGGGGAGATACGCCAGATTCTTGCATGTACCGGCGATGAAAGAAGGATGGAAGAGGACAGGCGAGTGCAGGTGCCGCAACCTACGACCGGAAACTATCCTCCTTGCTGCGACTTTTAATGCAGTGCAACTACGTCTTCACCGTCCTAGGGAAGAATGTCGATCGACCAACAGAAAAAGAAATCACACGATTCTAGCGATGGAACGGTACCCATCGACGTAACCATCTTCCTCATTTATCAATTTCCTTTCCTTATCAACCGTTTTTATTCCCATAAAAGCAGAAAGAAGATCCTTTCGATAAATAACACCATTATCAATGACTCGCCGCCATATTCCACTTTTCTATAAATCGAAATAATCTGGCAAAAAAATAATGTATACCCAGAACATTTTCTCTCACCACAAGCTACCCAACTAAATTATTCCCTGCGAATGAATTCTATAATACATGCGTAGCTCTAATAGGTTTGATTTTGTTTCAGGAAAACTGTATGCGGCATTTGGAAAGAGACAAGGTCGTGTAGTTGCCGCGGAAAGTGCTCTCGGATTCGGTGGACAGTTTCGCGTGCTTGCGACTTTACCTGTGCCAGAGAGCTTTCAACTTGCCAGAGAATTGCGAACACAGACATCCGGGCTGGCTAGTCCTCAACTGGTTTTCAGTCATTGGGAGGCAAGTTTTTCCATATAAAGAGAACACGCAGACAATATCTCGATGTTTTCCCGTATTTCTTCGTCGCGTTATTCCATTCGCGTCGTTCAATTATTGCTGACGATGGAAATCCATCTGATCGGTTATATACACACATATATATATATATATATGTGTGTGTGTTTGTGTGTGTATATGCACACACACAAACACACACACACACAATATATATATATATAACCCTATATGTGTATATATATATATATATATATATATAGGTTATAGAGTTATATCATGGTTAATCAGTTATTAATCATCCGAACGAGTCAAAGTGATCCTCTCTTTCCTCTCGTAAACACTTACTTCATTTGTTTGTTTATATTGCTCTTCTAGCTATTTCACAAACAATATGCTGATAAATAAATGCAAATAATTTAAAGTTTTATTCGATTACTTCGTGTTGCTGTTGTTTTACCATTTGATAGAAATCTTGGGATCTATTGTAATTAATTAATTTAATGTAATTAGTTAACGTGTTAAACATGTTATTTAGTGGACAAATTTTGTATGCCTTAAAGTACAGCGTCCTAATTGCAGCAGCATACTTTCGCTTGTCTTAACACCATACACGTTACTTATCGCGTTAAATAGCAATCTATAACGTAACGTGACATGTGTACATACGTATATCTCGTTAAGAAACAAACTATTTCGGCGCTTTACATTGCAATTTTGATATAACAGGTTTTTCTTTTTTTTTTTTTTTTTTTTTTTTT
>NT_177000.1:673880-719309 GCF_000188095.3 Bombus impatiens
ACAGGTTTTTTTTTTTTTTTTTTTTTTTTTTAATAATAGGTTATCGAGCAAGACCCTTATTGGACGCCTTCCACGGACGAGGAGTACCTACACTTCGGTGACAAAGCAGATAGCGAGAACAGAGCTAAAAAATATATAGATGCAGTCCGTCGACGTAAAGGTTTACCTGTGGATTCTCAACTGGTTATGCACGCGGAAAAACAACGCACTCTATCCAAGAATAAATAATACTGGATAAATAATACTGAAACCTACTCTATACTCTATGCACCTCTGTCATACGACTTCCCACTCAGTCTGTGTACCATTCGCCGTACGCGCGATCCGGCACGTTACGTTTCTAAATATCCTAACATTTCCACGTTAAAATTAATTTATAAAAATTCAACTTTTCGCCATCATCGAGTCAAGCAGCTGAATATAAAAATATCGAGAGCTACATATGTACATTGAAACAAACTGTACGAAGTGTTAAACCTTAAATAATATAACTTAAATAGATACTCAAAATGATAGAAAAAAACCAGTCAGATGAAAAAGTTTCAAACCAGTTTTGCGGTAGTGTAAGAACTACGCTACTTGGACAAAATAATGTGTTTTGAATATATTTTTCTGAATAGCAAAAAGCAGCGTTAGAAACGCGCAGCTACGACTACAGTGCAGAAATATTGTATTGAATGTATTAGAACCTGAGAAAAGATGAAAAAGTAATTAGTATTAAATTGATGTTAAATTCCGAGTCAAACACTCTAGGAAGAAATTCTTTAGCAGTTTGTATTTTCTACGCGCGCACACCAACAAACAATTCAGACATCGACATAATTGCAACTTCACGTTACAATTACATATATGCCATTTCGAACGCCGAAATTACCAGTATTACATATTTCACTTTTATTTTTACTTCTTTTCGAGAGCAGTGAGGTGCGGGCTAAAGTTTTCTTTAAAAAAACGTTCTTCTAGTCATTTCACGCAACATATAAGCTTTTTAACAATTTTTTTAACAACGATTTTTCTCTACTTAATCGAAAAGTCATTTTTGCAGCGGCTTACTATAGCGATTATAGGAGATAAAACTTTCAAACTTGAATATTTCTATTTCGATAAGGCCAGGCTGTTTAAAAATAGAATCGTATATAGATAATATATTAAATAACGTATCGTCAAAGTTTCAAAGAAAATTATACGAAAGTCAATCTACGCTACAAATACTTTAAGTTAATCCCATTGAACTCTGTCAATACGATTCTCTTATGTTTTTGTGATTGGTATATATTACGGCATACGGTACTACGACGTACAGTATGTTGGAGCAACAAATGAACAAGGCATCGAGAAAAGAAACGAACGATGTTTGCTTGGGAAAGGAGCAATATTAGCTTGAGAGGGAGAGAGACTTTAAGCGCTGGACGCACATTATTTACCATATATCTGAAATTAAAATATACACTTTCAACCATAATATGATCTATGTGTATACCGATATCCATTTTCTATACTGATTATTGAAATGAGATTAATTGAATAAAAACAAGAGTAAAATCTTTCAGTTATTAAGGACTTAACAATCATTTTTAGCTGCATTCGTTGTGTTTGCAATTGATGTCAATTTCACTTTAAAATGTTCAACTACAACTTTCCTTCTCGATATATCGATCACCGTTTATTAAAATTAACATAACGTTGTTCCTTCATTTCGAAAATTATACAACAAATGTATTTAATAGAGATGTCGAAAGTAGTTATTTAGTTTTCATCAAATTTAATCTTTTTCCCTTGAAACCCCTGTTTCATAATATCTTGTTGCTTCTTCTTTGCGATCCAGGAAGGATGTAGATTTTCATATACTGGACAACTTATTTTATTAATTTTCTCCTCTTCTTTAATTTGCGTATCTTTCTTATTTCGCTTCCAATGTGTATCGCTTCTCTCTGTCACGCCACTTTGATCATGAATAATGTTTGCGCAGTTCATTTTTCGTCCTCTACCCGCCTTTCTCTCTTTGTATGTGTTTTCGTTATACAGTTTATACTTTTTCTCTTTAATTTCACGCAACTTAAATATATCACGACTAATATGATGTTGACCGCTAGTGTTTATCTCTTTAGAAAACAGAGTATCGCTTGAACCCAAAGTTACTTTATTTCTATGTAAAAAAAAATCATCTGTGTTTTTTAACGATTCCGCTGTTTCGTTACAACACTGCTGATTTTTAGTTTCCTTGTATTTACCAGTTTGTTCTTCTATTTCTTGCAAAACTTCCATGAATGGTTTAACGGTGGCCTCGTTGCTAATGACTTTAGTGACAGTCTTAGAACTTTGGTCAGACCTACAGTCTATCTCTACATCTTGCATTTTTAATATCCTCTTTGAACTACCTCCATCGTCTTTGGATTCTGTATTCAATTCCCTTCCTTCCGATAATCTTCTACATTCTCCGTTAACCTTCCTCCTTTTTTCACAAGGTACATCAGCGGAAGATGTAACATCACCTGCAATTTTTGTGTTCCCTTCATACACTTTTTCTACAGTGTTGTTTGTATCGCATTGTGATTGGTTCGAATGCTTTTTTAGGACATCTGTAGGCCCTTTTCTTTTCGACGAATGCCTCTGTTTCCTCAACGAAATATGTTCACTGTAGTCTGGAAACTTTTCCTGAAATTCTAGTATTTTCGAACTTAAAGACTTGTAACGAACAACTTTCGCCATAGCCCGAGTTCCATCGTCAGTGTGTGTGTTTTGTAATATGTCTTGCAGGCATTTAAACCTAGTAATTCCGAATTTTGATATCTCATCGTCTTTAATACCTTTTAACGCAAATACTTCCCTTAAAAGTTTATCCGCCTTATTCTTATTTTTTTCCAATTGTTTTTCATTACCGTTACCACTCCGTAACCTTTTCGCTTCTCTGATCAGTTTATTTATTACACAGATACGAGCCTGACGAATGCATTGTCTTAATAGAACAATCTAGAAAATTAATAACAGATGGTAAAACATCGTTATACGATGCAAAATAATTAAAAACAATCGTTTGCTTGCGAATTTTAACAAATCAATTCTGTATTAAAAGCATGTTAATGACGTACCTCGTTATTTACTTCCATCCTTTTTGCGTTATACGTTTGAGAACAATTGTACCCAAATATTGAATATTTAGGTACAATTACAATTAATAGCAATAAAGCATCAACGAAACGAACAATGCACTCTTTTATATCGCGGTTTTTTGCCTCTTTTTACACGGTACTACGGTACACAATACGACATGACATACATATACATGACATATATATACATACATACGTACGTACGTAGTACAACGTAATTTACTATAGTTAAGTTGCAGTGGGGAAAAACGAACTATACGCTTTTTAACCGAAAACAGAAATGGTAGAAAAAGAGGAGAGGTGAGGATGGAGCATAGGAAAATGAGCATAGGAAAGAATCGGTGAGCTAAATTTACGGTTGGTTAAAATTATTTGAAAAATTTATTACAATTAACTTCAAGGTAAATAGAACTATAATTATTGATACGCTTTAATATTCGCTACCAAATACGTAACTACTTGGATATGTTTATGTACGTATAAGCAGTAATACGTACACAGAAGATATTAAGCGCCCTCCAGTGACCATATGCACAAACGTACTGACGTTTCGTTATTTCGTAAAAACGTCATTGTGTGTAGTGTGTGCTCGCGTTAAGGACATTGATAAACTTTTATCAAGAAATCTAACAGTAAATATATGAAAAAATAGTCCCATTCAAAGAAGAAATCGAACGATTTGGTATAGAACAATTGTTCGTTTGAGTAATTGGAAACAGCGTATATCATCCATCAGTCAGAGAGTTTATCACGATCGTGATAGACTGAATATATACTATATTCGCCACGTATGTAGGTACGTGTGTACAAGATCATACCATATAATTCTTCAATATTTTGGTCGGTGGTTTCTAGATATTTCATTGACATGGAGGTAAATTGAACATTGTTTTCAAACGAATTTTAACAAAGTAAATATAATAACATCGGAAAACTTCGGAAGACAGTCAACAAATGACCTTGAATCATGCTTCGAGCGATTATTGCACCTTGTAACGCGATATGTCAGACGGTCGTGTTTATAGATTAATTTCTTTCCTTGTTCCATTCGCGGTAACCAATTGACACAAGATTTTTTGGATTATTGGATTTTCTACATATGTTTCGTGCAAGAGATGAATAAATTATGAATAATAAGAAACTGTTTATGCATTAGTGTTTATTTGTCAGGTTAGTATCTTCGATATTTTAGTACTTTCGTTAACTACAAGTTGTCACTGTTTATTTTTACATTGACATTGCCTCTGTGTTCGTATTTTGCTTTCCTATGTATACATCAAAATTGCAATTTCGTCGTACAAATAGATCAACTGATACTATTATTAATGTTTCTTTTGTACTCTTTTTTTTTTCTTTTTTTTGTCATAATGATTATTCTTATTGTTTGTTATTCAATGAAAGAAGCATACAATTTTTATACATATATAGATTTCATTCTATTTGGGTAACTCTGTCCAGTTTTATATATACTTTATATTTTTTGTCTATAATGTCTCCTTCTACTTTACATTCAATCTTCCGTGATCTCTTGTACAAATCGTTAATGTACAAAATTATACTATTTGCACGTATAATACGTTTAATATCTTTGATTACATTAATTGAGATTTTCTAATTTCTGATTTCAATTTTCCTTTAAAAAAGATCAATCTATCTTGTTTTAATATCTTTTGTTTTTACATAGATTTTATCTCAAGTGAGCCTGATAATTAATGCAGAACCACTTTCTTTGCTTTCCACATTTTGTTTGCATAATAAAAACAAACAAAGATGAGCTGCGTTCGTTGCTGCTTAACCAGTGCCAGCCGCATTGCATCTTCAAATCATATGGCAAATCATGGTTAGTAGACAATCTATACTACATTTGAAAACTATGTATTAGCGATTGTTTAGTCTGGCTTAAATATAAATGATTATTTCTTTCTGTATTAGTTCACAAAATCGTAAGAGTAGCTGTGATTAGATCGTTGACGGTTGGTGCCACTTTGGGAAAAGCACCCTCCGAACCTACTCCACCTGGTAAAGATACTAATAGTGGTGCGTCATCCACTGGAAATGGCGGTGGGAAGAAAAATACTCTTACATGTCCAAAATGTGGTGATCCTTGTACACACGTAGAAACTTTTGTGTGTAAGTGAATAATACTTGAATGGTTTTCTGCATGAGATAACTAACTATAGAGATGATCTAGAGTTATCTATGGTATAAAAACATATTTTTGGTCAGCATCGACAAGGTTTGTCAAGTGCGAGAAATGTCATCACTTTTTCGTCGTTCTATCGGAGGTAGATTCAAAAAGAAGCCTTAAAGAAGCTTTAAGGCCAGATGATACAAAACAAGGATTTTATAGGAAACCACCACCACCACCAAAGAAGGTAATGATTTTATATGATAGTATATTATAGGCTAGTATTATTATTCTAAACAGCAGAGAACTTTGTATATTATTGTACAATAAGTTATTATGACAGGTATTAATATGTATCGGTATTTTCAGATTTTTGAGTACCTAAACAAACATGTTGTAGGTCAAGAATATGCTAAAAAAGTTTTGAGCGTCGCTGTTTATAATCACTACAAACGAATCTATAATAACTTCCCAGTGCAGAATTCAATGCAAGGTTCTATTAATGCAAGTGGTACACAAGATTTGAATCATTCCTTCACTCATAGAGGTCTTAAACCACGTAAATAATAGTTTCCCCATTTTGTACATAATCCAATATAGAAATATGATATAACACGTCCGACTGAGAATAATTAAATAATATTCAGTTCTAGATAGATTTTATACTAATAAATAATGGTGTAAATAACATTGTTTCTAGTCTAATCAACCAAACATTTATTTGTGTACGTAGATATTTCATTTAACGAATGACATTCATTCTTCGTTATACCGTAGACTTACTACATATTTCAACTATTGGAAATTCGCTTGGCGTTGGATTCCAGCAATATCCTACAGGAAACGAGTATAAATCAACAGAAAATCAATCAGTCTCTGGATCTGATATCCTTGATAGTAAACAACATCAATTGAAGTTGGAGAAAAGTAACATCTTGTTACTTGGCCCAACTGGTAGCGGGAAAACGTTGCTCGCTCAAACAATAGCTCAATGTCTCGATGTACCTTTTGCTATTTGCGATTGCACGACGCTGACACAAGCAGGGTACGTTGGTGAAGATATAGAAAGCGTTATCGCAAAATTGCTTCAGGATGCAAATTACGTAGTGGACAGAGCGCAAATGGGTATCGTATTCTTAGATGAAGTTGATAAAATTGGCGCTGTTCCCGGCATACATCAACTGCGAGACGTTGGCGGAGAAGGTGTACAGCAGGGAATGTTAAAAATGTTAGAGGGTACGATTGTGAACGTACCGGAAAGAAATAGCTCTAGAAAATTACGCGGTGATACATTACAAATCGATACTACGAATATTTTATTTGTTGCTTCCGGCGCGTACAATGGATTAGATAGATTGATTTTGCGACGTAAAACTGAAAAGTATCTTGGATTTGGTGCATCGCCGTCTTCTGAGAGTCCAGGAAGAAGAGCTGCGAATTTAGCAGACGTCGCAAACATGTCACCCTCTACAGAAAGAGATAACAAAGAGAAGGATTTGCTGTTACAACAAGTCGAAGCAAGAGATTTAATTGATTTTGGTATGATTCCTGAATTTGTTGGCAGATTTCCAGTCCTGGTACCATTTCATACCCTCGACAGAGATATGCTTGTTAGAATACTGACCGAACCTCAAAATGCCATGGTGCCTCAATATCAAATGTTATTCTCAATGGACAAGGTACAAATTAAATCGTTTCGTCGTGCTACTTACAATCAGATTTGCTCAACGCATATACGTATACGTAATTTAAGATTCACGAGTTGTTTACATATATATGTATATGTGTTTACAGGTAGAATTGACGTTCACCACGGAGGCTTTAAACGCGATAGCGTCATTAGCAATGGAGAAGAAAACTGGCGCAAGAGGGCTGCGAGCTATCATGGAATCACTGCTTCTGGAGCCCATGTTCGAAGTGCCAGGTAGCGATGTAATGTCAGTCCACGTAACTGAAGGATGTGTACGAGGACAAGAAAAAGCACAGTACATTAGAAGAGGTGATGTCACCGAGGAGGAATTACACGCTCAGCATATACACAATTAACATATAATTCATATTAAGAACCTGCCACACATCTGATCGATTTCTTGAAAAAATTGTTCAAAACTATATCTTACGATAATAGTTTTCAATCTAACACAAATTTGTGAATAATATGTGTTCATTATAATCTATGTTTCTTTAACAAAACAAGATTATGCCACATGGATAACATTAAGGAGAAGAAAGAACAAAATGCAAATAACACTAGGAGATTATGCAATTATAATTATTCTGTATTAATTTGTACCGCATGCAGTACGAATGCAGATAAAACAAATCGATTGTGGTATGCAATTTACTCTGTGTTCAAGCAATTCGTAACAATATCGACAAGTTTGTTATTGAATTATTTCTAGATACACGCGCCTACACACAAATTTTCACTTATAAAAGTGAACGGAAATTTTATCGTGATTTTAGTAGATTGAGATCATATAAATTAAAAGCAAAAGATACTCGGACTGCTATTACTATTATGCAAAAATAAATTTAACGTAATATTTTAGCGTTTTACAATTATGATATCTACGCGTCTGTTCTACATATTATTGTAACGCAGATAGAAAACGCAATTAGTGGATATAACATCTGTTAATATTTAGGTATTGTACAATATTGTGTAATATATACAATGTAAATGATTCACGCATATATATTACATTATAGTTACTAAAATATGCAAAACAATTACAACTATACGATCAAGATTACACGAAGCTAGTACAAATTCATCATATATTGTTACACACATATAAATACACATCTTGTTGGAACTGAAAAATTGTATGAAATAGACTTGACTCTCTTTCATTTTGAGATTATCTTTAAATAATTAAAACACTTTGAACAAGAATTTAGGAAACAGGTTTTTTATGGAATATTAAATCATATTAAACAAACTATGTTTAAGTTTTAAAGTTGAGAGTAAATAATATTTTAAATATATATATATATATATATAGGTTATATATATATATATATAACCTATATATATATATATATATATTTAAAATATTATTTACTCTCAACTTTAAAACTTAAACATAGTTTGTTTAATATGATTTAATATTCCATAAAAAACCTGTTTCCTAAATTCTTGTTCAAAGTGTTTTAATTATTTAAAGATAATCTCAAAATGAAAGAGAGTCAAGTCTATTTCATACAATTTTTCAGTTCCAACAAGATGTGTATTTATATGTGTGTAACAATATATGATGAATTTGTACTAGCTTCGTGTAATCTTGATCGTATAGTTGTAATTGTTTTGCATATTTTAGTAACTATAATGTAATATATATGCGTGAATCATTTACATTGTATATATTACACAATATTGTACAATACCTAAATATTAACAGATGTTATATCCACTAATTGCGTTTTCTATCTGCGTTACAATAATATGTAGAACAGACGCGTAGATATCATAATTGTAAAACGCTAAAATATTACGTTAAATTTATTTTTGCATAATAGTAATAGCAGTCCGAGTATCTTTTGCTTTTAATTTATATGATCTCAATCTACTAAAATCACGATAAAATTTCCGTTCACTTTTATAAGTGAAAATTTGTGTGTAGGCGCGTGTATCTAGAAATAATTCAATAACAAACTTGTCGATATTGTTACGAATTGCTTGAACACAGAGTAAATTGCATACCACAATCGATTTGTTTTATCTGCATTCGTACTGCATGCGGTACAAATTAATACAGAATAATTATAATTGCATAATCTCCTAGTGTTATTTGCATTTTGTTCTTTCTTCTCCTTAATGTTATCCATGTGGCATAATCTTGTTTTGTTAAAGAAACATAGATTATAATGAACACATATTATTCACAAATTTGTGTTATATATATATATATATATATATATATAACGACAGAGAGAGAGAGATCATCAATTTTGATAACGTATCGGATAAAATGGGAGAGAAATTAAGATTTCTAAAAACTGTATGTACTTTCTGAAGATTTAGAATTATTAAGCATTAATTAGCGATAGATATATATATTCTCGTCGATTGTTTCATTTTATTTTACATATATGAGAACTAGGTGTAAATAAAAGGCTGTGTGATATATGATGCAAGTTAAAAAATGATTGTACACATATAAAATTGTTGTATGAAACAAATGTTGAAAGTAAATGCTGTGTGATATTAGTTTTCAGAATGTCGATACGCTTATTTTTCCACTGTTAAGAGCTAAAAATAATAACGAAATGGTACAATATTTCCCACAGCTAGCATAGTTTCATAACTTGCATCTCTACAGTGTTTTCAATACTTATAACGTAAGTATTTTAAGGGAAATGAATCATTCTAAAAAGTTCGTGAAATAAATATACTTTTTGCATGTATACGTCTATGAAATATCACAATAATTCAATTCTAAAATTCTTTTATTCCTCGTTGATATATATATTTAAGTATCATAAATTACACGTACAGAATAGTTTGGAAATTTTATTCGCTTGATTATTCCATAATGAATCAAAAGATATTAAAATGTTCAAAATTACTGAAAGCATTAAATTATTGATCTAATTTTGGCAATAACAAAAGAAGAGAATAACCAACTCACTACAGTGTAGCAATTTCATGCCTATGCATGTATAAGTATAGTACAGTCTATATAATAACATAAAAGGTAATACTAAAGTTGATGCTGTTTTACATGTTGTTGTAGTACCAATGTGGAGCGGGCTCTCGTGTATTGATGGGCTCTCGTGATTTTGGTTTTGGTCTTAGTACTGTTCGTAATTCTGTGAAAGCCCATTTAATAACCCGCACTATTATAACATTTACTGTAAATTCTAACATAAGAGCACCAAATCCTTTGTATAGACCAAGGGGTCCCTCGGTAGATATAATCGTACTGTAACAGTCGCTTGCACTGCTATATCCTGTCAATAGCGGTGTCACGCTACGACCTGTATCCAAGTTGTCGATGATGGTTCGCGTACCTTGAAGATGAAGTCTATGAATCACCGTTTCCCAAGGATAAAACAATGCTTCTGCCAGGAACGTAGAAACTAATGACGACTGTAATTCTATATCTTGTGTAACAGTCTCTGACAGCAAGTCTCTGCTATATGCACCCTTGACAAGACATACAAATAACATTCAGTGCATATAATTTAACGAATTCGATACTTACTTCAAAGTAAATATTTTCTTAAATTATCATCAATATATAAGACTCACTCTTAACTCTTGAGACTGCTTTTGTCTAATATGCATAATACGACTAGTAACTCCTTGAACAGCTAGAGTGAAAAGATATTTAGATACTCCATAAGCAATTGTTGGCGGTAGAAGAGAATAAATGGGAATTAGTCTGCCTTTGTTGCTCACTTCAACTAAACGAATTGCACCATCTCGAAAAACATCCAGTATGCCAGGGCTTTCAGATGCAATTTCAGATTGTACCGTCTCTACTAATGATGCAGAATAGAATGGTGCTACTAAACCTAAAGAAATACTATCATATCTTCTATTAATTTCGTGTTACGAATTTATACCAAAGAACATTTGACATATACTAATATATTATTACCATTTAAGAAGGATATGTTGTCCAAATGCTTTCAGTGAACTATTACATGTTATTTCTCTGAAATTAATAAATATTTCATTATCATTTATTATTATTATTATTATTATTATCATCATCATCATCATCATCAACATCATGTATTTAGCATTATGAAAATAAAGAAGAAACTATCATTTATTCTCATTAGAAACTGAAAAATAAGCATTTATTGTATATATAAGGATCACCTTACTTTGGCCATGGTGTTATTTTAGAAATGAAATCTTCGATAGCTAACAACATCCCTTTTACAAGCAGCACCGATCCAATTCCTTTCCATAATGTATTTATTCCTTGAGTTTGATGGAGACGTATGACCACAGGTACCAAAGTGACTGGTATTATATGATATTTGCTCAATCCAGGATTTACTTGGCACTGCCGTCTTAGAACAATAAGGGGATGAACTAATAAAGTTTCTGTAATTAAGGTTGCTAATCCACAACTAGCTACCATATATTTCTTTACGGTAAGATCTGAAATACAAAGTTTCAGATTAAAGTCTCTTTATTCACGCAAAACAATAACAGAACTTTTGCTATATTTCAATAGATTTTACGCATAAATATACTTATTTCAATAAAACTGACCTCCTTCGGAAGGTGGATTATCTTCGACTAGAGGATGCACAACAGGAACATCTAAAGGACGAATAACGTCTTGTCCATGGTAAATATATGGAAAATTATTTCCAGTTTCCCAAGATTTAGACACAGGTTTCCCACGATACACTCTTTCGTAACTTTCCAATCCCGCCATCGTTTAGGAAAGTAATTTTTTAAGCATTATAACTGTACATTTTCTGAATAGTCCTAAAACTATATACATATATATATAAATATATATAATTCGTTCAACTTGTCGCTTTCTTCGATTACAAAAAGACGTCCATCTGTATCTATATCACTTCCGCTTAAAAAGTTGAGAGTTGGGATGTATGCAGATACATGTTATGATATATCCACTACAGTGATCAACGCGCAGCACAACGACGCAACCTACCATGACATAAGGAAACAAATATGATTGTCCAATCCAACCACAATCCAACTATATATATTCGCTCGCAAGCAGTCTAAACGACAATTAAAGGAAACACACGATAATATAGATAGAACCACAAATGAATAAACCTAAAGATTTTTACTAATTATTATAAAATATACGTTGCATTAGATACTGATATAGGTTGCATCAGGTACAGATAGATCAAATCGTAGAGCTTTAATACTTACACAACACATTTATTCTTATTAGTTCTACCGTAATCGAACTAACACTTATTGGAAATTTCAAATATATAATTGCCATAAATCTTCTACTTTCCATAAATTAAAACGCAGTTATAACATGATCAACAAATTGGAAACGAATATAATAAGATAGCTTAGCTGAGAGTAGGTAAAGCACAAAGGAGAAGTTATTATCAAAAAGTATCATGCCAGTGATGGAGTTTTCTGAATCTTTATTAGGTAGAATAAAACACTTTAATAAAATTAAAATCACACACGCACACACACACACGCGCGCGCGCGCGCGCGCACACACACATATACTATTCTCCTATAAAGAAATAATGGAATTTTACATTATGCAACAATGCGTTATGTAGTAAGGGCACCGTTCCCACCAATTTATCAAGATTCTCACGAGAATGGAAAAAAGTTTGAAATAATATCAAAATCGCAATTTAAAAAGGCACAAAGTATTTGGGCAAGAAAAGAATATAAGAATGAAGACAAGCGAAAGAAGTTATTAGAGGATGAAGAAAAAAGATTGAAAAACTTGGAAGAAGCTAAAACAATTGTAATTCAAGAAGATAGTACTCTGTCATCTGCAATTTATGTAAAGATTCGAGACAGTATCAATCATCGGGACAGACGAGTAAAACTTTCCGGTACATAGGCTTAGACGGCAAGGTATAATATATATTTGTGAGCTAAATTTTGAATTATATATCTAATTTGTATCTATTAATTCAACATTATTATTTTACATTCTTTTTTTTCTAGGAAGATCTTCTAGGAAGAAAAGGGTTATAATGACATTAGTGAAAACTCAGGTCGAAAGTTAAGCAGCGCCGGGCACGGATAGTACATGGATGGGTGATCGCCTGGGAACTTTGTGTGGCGTTGGCGAAGCGCGCTGGGTCCGTCGCGCCCTCCGGTAGGGTTCTCGGGCTTGGACGCTGGCGGCTCAGCGCCTCGGGGCCGCCAAGCAGTCCGGTAGGGGGGAATCGGGCTGCCTAGCATGGGCGGCTCCGGTGTCCGAATCCTGATTTTAAAATACCATATAAACCATTCAAAAGGATGGATTACAAGGATGCGATCGAGTATCTTCGAATTAACAATATAACTAAAGATGATGGAACATTCTATGAGTTTGGCGAAGTACACTGAACAAAATTATCTGATTATTGTTTCGCTACAAAATTTGTATTCCTCGTTTTATTCATGTGTTCATAAGAAAAAGGAGGAAAAGAAATAGTAATATTTTTCATCCATAGGATATTCCAGAAATGTCAGATAGAAAAATGACCGATGCAATAAATGAACCGATAATGTTGTGTAGATTTTCTGCAGAAATCGAGTCATTTTATATGCAACGTTGCGCCGATGACAAACGTTTTACAGAATCGGTGAATGTACTATTACCGTATATTGGTGAGATAGTTGGAGCTTCGATGCGTATTTCGGACTATGATGAACCGTTGGAAGGCTATTCTCTTGCGAACATAGACACAAAACTATATTATTGGTATACCGGTCAGGTAGGTATCATTGATTCTATTTGTAATGACATCATTTTCTATCAGTCTTCTTTCAGCGAAAATACGGAACTTGCCCCGATGGCGGATTTGGATTAGGTCTTGAAAGATTTTTATGTTGGCTTTTAAATAGATTTCACGTACGCGATGCATGTCTTTATCCATGTTTCTTGGAACGTTGTCGACCTTAGATTTCACGAGCATAATTATACTCATATGTATGTGTATCGAGATGAACGAATTCACAATTATTAGTAGGTAAATTATTGAGAGCTTCCAAAAATTTAATCACGACGGAATTATTGAAAAATGAAAAGTCTCGGTAGTCAGAAGTAAACCAAGATCCAAGCATTTGTTTGTTATTTTATTTACCAATTTGTGATTTTATGTTTGAACACTTTATCGCATTGAATGTCTATGCGTATAATGGAAAAGTTTCTCGATGGACAATCACGTATGTGAAACTTTTACCTTCATGAGTGAAATCAAATACGTTACGATAAATACGTTAAAGAGTCAGGAACATGAGAAGGAAATACATGTTTTTGATGAAATTATATTTCACAAATACTTTCGTTTCGACAACGCGTAACTTATAATACATACGCATAGGATAGTTATAAATAGGTTTTTGACATTCTTCTTTCACTTTTTCTTTTTCTTTCTTTCTTTACTTAGTCCCGTTAGATTTTTCGATTCTCTTCTTTCTTAAATACTTCATATCGTATATACAAATCATACGACGAATATTAACTGTTCTATTTCGCATGTATTTTCATTATGTCAATTTACATACTTATAGAATAATACGTAATTTAATATTTTTGTTAAATATTTTTTTTACACGAGAGAAACTTTCAAAAATGTATTTCGCCACAGAGTAGGAAAGTACGGAAACGATTGTGTGTTATGACAGAACTCAGAACATTAATCACACAATACCAAGTTGCGAATGTAGAAACAACATAATACATGTACGTTTGATACTTATTATGAACAATTTAATTAGGTTCACTTTTGCTTGATTTTTCTAATATTTTATGCGCTTTTATACGATGGTATAGAGATATAGTATGTTCTATACAGAAACGACAATTAGTGCGATATTCAAATGGCTGGAAAATGGAGAAAACAAAATGAAACATCATTTGGATATGCGCAAACGTGTTTGTTGGAGTTCGTGAGTAATGAAATAACGTATTGCAAACAAAAATACTTCGTTCTACCTCCAATAAGCAAGCGACAGAGGATATAGCGAGATTTTAGTTGTAAATAAATTGGAATATCAACGAAAATGCTCTCAACGACTACTTTATCCTTTTAAAGCTTTGAATATATCCATGTTTATAATAATTTGATAATTATAGTTTCTATTTTCTCTCCCTCTTTTCTTTTTTTTTTATCCAAAGTTTACTATTTCAAGGCGCTCAGTCCTTCTTTAAACGACTAATTGCAAGAGGGATCGAAATAAGAAGTTAACAAGATACGTTTCCACATATTCGATAATTACATACGTTTAGTTTACTAGTTTGTAACCGATTTATGGCTTATTGTTAAAATATTTTGCCAGTAGAACATCACTACGTTTTCGGACTACTTTAGTATAAAGTATGTACGACGCAATCGCGTTCCGGTAGCTGACGAACTTTCATAGATCCATCTGCGCCACATGAAAATAAACGGCCGGCAGAATCGACGTGTAATTGTGTTACACCCTGAAAGAAAATTGTCGATATTATAATTTATTTGTCAAAAGTTACGTAATTAATGTAAACAATATTGATGAGCATACTTGTCCGATGTTTTTAAAGAAACTAGATCGCGGATGCTCTCCAGGAAAAGAGTAAAGCAGAGAATGGACGGTTAAACCCCATATCTGATCGAAAACAGTTAATACAAATTATAATGTATGTTGGTATTTCTATTTTTGCATACTGCAAATATTATCACCTTAATATCACCATCTCCCGCTCCACTCACGAAAAATTCTTCATGCGGATCAAGGGCTAAGCATTTTATAGCCGACTCGTGAGCCTGAAAGCGATGCCGTTGTTGCCGTTGTCGAACGTCAAATATGTTAATATCACCTTTCTTCCCACCGCTGATTAATAGCTGATGTTGGGGTGCAAGTATCAACGAGCTAGCTCCTTGTTCGTGACACGTGAAACCTAATAGAAACGTAAAGAGACAAACAGGTTTTCTGTGATCATTACGCGATTCACATACTCATGCAAAGAAGACGAGGGCGAGACGCACCTTGAATGAGAGATTTATTCTGTGGAAGTAAAGTATCCCAAAGCGCAACATTACGTCCTTCAGAACCATGACCGGCAGTTGCGATTAAGCTGCACGCACCAAGGAAGACAAAATCGGCCGTCACCTTGCTATGGCACTGATAATTCTGCCAGAACGAATTATTCTTAATTACTTGAAATTTATTCCTATACTTGTATGGCGAGCAAGACAGATATTTAGATAGATCGATAGATCGGTAAATAGACAGACAGGCAGAGAGAGAGAGAGAGAGAGAGAGAGAGAGAGAGAGAGAGAGAGAGAGAGAGAGAGAGAGAGAGAGAGAGAGAGAGAGAGAGAGAGAGAGAGAGAGAGAGAGAGAGAGAGAGAGAGAGAGAGAGAGAGAGAGAGAGAGAGAGAGAGAGAGAGAGAGAGAGAGAGAGAGAGAGAGAGAGAGAGAGAGAGAGAGAGAGAGAGAGAGAGAGAGAGAGAGAGAGAGAGAGAGAGAGAGAGAGAGAGAGAGAGAGAGAGAGAGAGAGAGAGAGAGAGAGAGAGAGAGAGAGAGAGAGAGAGAGAGAGAGAGAGAGAGAGAGAGAGAGAGAGAGAGAGAGAGAGAGAGAGAGAGAGAGAGAGAGAGAGAGAGAGAGAGAGAGAGAGAGAGAGAGAGAGAGAGAGAGAGAGAGAGAGAGAGAGAGAGAGAGAGAGAGAGAGAGAGAGAGAGAGAGAGAGAGAGAGAGAGAGAGAGAGAGAGAGAGAGAGAGAGAGAGAGAGAGAGAGAGAGAGAGAGAGAGAGATGAGAGAGAGATCAGTCTTACAAAAAATGGTCGTGCAGTTCCTTCTCTACAGGCTACTTGAAACAAACTTAGATGTCCATCAGAATCCGCAACGCCGAACTTATTCCCGTGTTGTGAGAAACGTACACGAGTCACTTTGGCAAAAGTGCCCGGTGGTCGAGGAGTCGCTACAGCCGTTTGATGCCCCCATTCCCACAGGGATACTGAACCATCTTGAGAGCCAGTCAAGTCTGTTTATTCGAATATCGACAAACGTCGGTCGATGAACAGGTCCAACAGCATCGGCAAAATATTTCATCGATTAGAGTTTCGTACAAAGTTGTCGTTGACATATCAAGCAACACATTTCATTCGCAATTACTCGGAAGTAAATACATAGTATGCTTACATAATGGTAAAAGCGGATGCGAGGAAATTCTTCTTATGCCATCGATTTTATGCTTCAGGATCTGTATGAACAAAATATTGTTATGTAAATAATGATCTTATAATTAGAGAGAAAACAATGATTCACAAACAGTACGCACATATACAAATATTTTTTAGGAAATAAAAGAAAAAGAAGTGGAAAATCTAACCTAACGTCTATAAACTTTGGCGCACACGTATCAGAATATGACAAAAGATAATATAGAAAACGGTAAATGGGCGTTCAATACTAATATGTATAGATGATATACTATAAAACTTATTAAATATTTTATATATATATATATATTTCTTATATATTTAGTTATATATATATACAATCAGCCTGGTTATACGTTTTATGCCATCAAGTTCTTTAATATTGTTCCTTTTTCCTTGCCAATTCGAAAGAAGTTAAAACCTAAAATGAAACGATCGCTTTTTCGACAGTTTCGTATATGTATATACATATATACATCGAAGGCTCATCAAAAGAAGCGTATCAAATAACACATATTACGTGTTAAGACGTATATACTTTCTTATTTTTCTTATTTTTCTTATTTCTTATTTCATTCGATTCGGGCGATGTATTTGTTTAAAAAGCGTTCGTTTAGTTCAATCCAACGAGGGTCGTATCTATTGGATCCACTAGGTTTCAAACGTTCTCTGCATTATTTGATTAATATGTATTTCCCGGTTAAACGCGTAAAGATGAGCGTATCCGAGTAATTAGCAAGAACTCTTTGAAGAGCTCTAAAGGACAACGAAGGAACCAGAAAGATCGTGACAACCGCAAATTATAAAAGTGAAAGCTAGCGGACCCATGGTCTAGGATTCGGATGAAAATGCTCGATCTCTTGTTCAAAATGTGTAAAGAATCTGAAGGAAAGCACAATAACTTATTAAATACTACAGACGACATTCAAGACAATGGCAACCAAAGGGCACAAATTTTTCGCTCAGGTTTTTATGTACGAAATAAATATTCATTAGGCATGCAGTGTTACGAAAGAAAAGTTTGTGAATCGGAAAGTTTCATCGATTGGCTTTGCTCATTTACAGTTAATTCACAATATTGTTTTGGTAACATATGAAAAGTACGTTAGTATCGAGATTGCCTTGGGAGAAGGAACATTCATGTTCTTAAAAATTCGCGAGGCGTCTTCGATTGATTGAAAACCCGCGGTCATGTATAACAGCTTAACGAACTATTTCATTCGCTGTAAAATAATCTACTGTACTGTAAAATGATGATGATGATGACGATGATGATGATGATGATGATGATGATGATGCTAATGATGATAATGATGACGATGATGATGATGATGATGATGATGATGACAGGGTAGTAGTGGCAATGGTGTTGAAAACGGTACTGGTAGTGGTAGTGATGGAAGTGACGATTATAAAGATGAAGCTAATAATGACAATAATGGCGATGAAAATGATAACAACGTTGGTAAAAATTTAACAGTCACGATAATAACGATAACAATACTAAAATAGCAGATTAATTTCCACTTACACGTATCGATATGCATACGTATAATATTAAGTAAATTGTCTTGAACATTATCGATTCGAAAAAGAAATCATAGTGACAAGTTAGATATGTATATACATATACAAATTTTTCAAGAAAATTATTGTTTTGTAGATCGATATAAAAATTATGTTTAGTTTTATTACGAAGGAAATGCTAAACACTTTATATATAGTTAGAGCTTTTACTGTGATTCTACGCGAATAGCTATTGTTTGTGAAACATAACGATTCGTAAAAACGATGGTAAATCCAATATATTTAATATTGTACGAATTTTTAGAACGCTTAGGATATTACGAAGAAACAGAAAACTAGAGCAAAAAGGAAAACGAGAGTAAAGGAATTAGAATATAAAGTTGGCACTAGGGATAATAATAGGATATCATACAGGCTAGGATCTGTTAGAAGTTAATCTCACCGGTTGCAACAAGTGTTTGCTCCTATCGGCAACAAATTGACAGAAACGCAGGTCGTGGGAGCCAGGGAAAGCGGGCATCCCCTTCATCTGAGCGAACGAACGAGCCACCAGGTCAGTGACGTCAGTCAGACGTAAACCAAGTTAGACGTTAGGCAAGCATTGAACAAGGAACATTGTTTCTGTCACCAAATGTGCTACTTAGACGCGACCCAATGCGTCGGCTACATACTCGACATCAACACATTTACGGCTATCGACACTTCCCTCTTACGAATTGTTATTACTTTCCTCTGCTCGATTTCCATTCATTTTCCGCTATATCGTATCTACTCTCGCCTCTACTCTCATCGCTCATTCTTAAACGCCCTTAATTCTTAAACAACTTTGATATTTGTGCTCATATTGCCTGTGATATATCGCAAGAAGTAAATCTCGAGATAGCCGTGCTCCAACCGCGTGTTTTTCAAGAAAGGTGATTTATAGTGCAATTTTCTTTACATATCATGCAACGATCAGTTCCTTTCAACCTTTTAAAGAACAGGGGGCCTATTATATTTTTTATACCTACGGTTATAACTTGAACTTATTTGGATCACGAGTCTCGTTCGTCCAACATTTCTGATCAAATTAATTTAATGATATTATGAACATTAACTAAGCGTTAGAATTCGCTGCTTACTTATGTAAACTTATGAACGCAATAAATACGATAGTGTATAATGTCGTTAATAGTATCGACATACGAGATCTCATAAGCAAACGATTAGATCCAAACATTCGAACGGTAAATACATACATATATACGTTCGTAAGTAGTGCGTGTCAAACACATTCATAGATACGGTTTTTACTCGTCAAATACAAGCTTTACTTTATTTTATCAAGACAAAGAGAAAACAAACATTAAGGAAAATATATCAGGCTGATTTTCTGTTTGAATCCGGAAATACATTTTCTTATTTTCAGGTTTTGAACGTTGAAAATATGCAGTTCATTGGCAATTTCAATTTTTCGAAAAGAGAAGAAAAATTGCGTATAAAATTGTACATTTGGCTGGAGATTCGAATTTTTCATTTATTAATCGACAAAGTGCTCTTGCATAGAAATCCTAAGTAAAAACAAAAACGAAAATGGAAACGCAAATAAAAACGAAATAAAGATATTTATAGAAAATGAAACCAACGAAATTACAAGTTCGATTTTCTCAATTTCTTTCGTAATGCCATTTATCGCTCAATTTTTCATTAACCCAAACATTCCTGACGCGATAAAACGTTACAATAATACAGACTCGTTACTTCCTTTCTCTTCCTTTCTTCCTTTCTTCCTTTCTTCCTTTCACTTCGACCAAACATATGAATATATACACATGGAAAACAGAAACATCGGATAGTAGATCAGAAACATCTGGGTTAAGTCCAAGTAGGAATACAACACACGTAAAGGTGTAAACGTTTTATAAGACAAACATACGACTGTACAATGCTGAATATAGAAATATACGAATTATCCGTTTGTCATAATTGTGATCTTGGGGGAAACTTACCACGCTAGCTCCTCTTCCGCTTTGACTCGCGATACCCGACTGAGGTTGAGAATTATTTGTCTGCGGACTTTGAGCGAGTAACGGTCTATCTGCTGCTGTCTGCAAACGAAAAATTGAAAGGTGTATACGTATATGCGGACATGTGTGCAATACACACAAAATGAGAGCCAGCATTATCGACGAGAAAACATATTACTATAAACTATTTACTTGAATAACTAAGAAACTAGTTGGTTGCACTGGTTCCGGTTCTGGCTGTTTGTTTAAATTTATGATGTCAAATTCACATTCGTCTTCTAACCAGGATGGGAGTTCGAGCAATAGCGATATATTCATTTCTTGTACTTCTCGGGGAGTTGCCAAGGCCATTAAACCTGGATTCACCTGAATCGTTAACGCTGTGTATCAGCAACGTTTGTCTTCCCCAAAATCGCGTCACTTTTAAACGTAACTTTTAAAAATAGACCGATCGAACCTGATTGAGGCAAAAGGCACTAATGCTATCTTGTTCCTTGTGAATAATTCGGACTGGTTCGGGCAAACTCGTAGTACCGCTATCGCTACCTTTGTCATCTGCGGTTGACCCACGATTCAAATTATCCATCGCAGTTTGATTGCTTTCCAAAATCGACGACAGAGATCTACGTTTGCCGAATACGGCTCGGATAAATATGTCTTGTACCAACTCTTGTCGAACTAAATAGGACCACAATCGATTAGCGGGAGCCGCTGATGCCAAACGCGTACTAAAAATATAAAAAATAAAACATCCATAAATTGTTACATCAGACAATTCCAACTATTGCTTTTGCTATTGAATTTGCAATCTTACTTGAAAGGAGTATTGCTTTTTTCAAGTAAAGATCGATATTTATGAATCGCTGGCTTTCCCGGTGTAGGTGCCGGATCTGGTGCACAACCAGGAATGTAATTAATCGGTGGTGGTCCTCTATTGTCTAATTCATCGCGCAATGTTTCTTGCCATTGTGCCACAACAGCTAACGTTCCATGAATCAGAGGACTATTCACAGGTAATTCTGTATATATATATATATATGCGAATAAGGCAAAAAATTATATTATCCTTTAGTTCCAGAATGACAGAGTAAACTAGTAGATCGTCAAATTCTCGATATTCTCTATCAAATAACAAAACAAAATACCTTGCATCTCTATGCCAGCAACATTCAAAAACTCCTGCAGTTGCTGTTGTAATATCTTCACTATGGCTAATCGCATAACACACCAACTGTACGAATTTGGATTCGTATGTTCCGTATTGTCCTTTGGTTTGTTCTTTGGTTTTGAATTGGTATCGAATATATCTTCCTCGTCCTCGGACGAGTTCAAATCCGACACTGCCGAATCGGATGAATCATAGTCGATTTCATCCGCATACTCGCTATCTATCTGTGGCTGTATCAAATACAGGAAACAACTTTTATTCTTATAATTATCAGATTATATAAAATTAGCAAAATCATATATACGTGGAACGCAGCTAGCTACTGGTACGCATTAGGATATCCGCAGTCGATTAACTCGACTAACCTTCATTAAAAAGTACGATATCATGCTCATTTGAGGTGAAACAAATTGCTCTCTATATGTAGGTTTGTCTTCTTTCATATTTGGTTGTTGACCTGTAAATTGACCCAACAATTTCATGTTCAATTTTACACGTTGTTTAGTCAATGAGGTCATGGTATTCCATACGGTTCCTGCGGTACTTTGAGCTTCGTTCGAACCACTATCACCTCTTTCTACCGTTCTTCCTACTCCACTCGCCTGAACAGAGATTAGATGTATGTATGTATATATATATGTATGTATGTGTGTGTATATATATATGTATATATGTATGTATGTATGTGTATATAATATATATATATATATGTATATAATATGTATATAATATATATACATATATATATATATGTATGTATATATATATATATACATATTACATATTACATATATATATATATATATATATTCTTTATATATTCTTTATATATATATATGTCGGGTTAAGATCGGAATTTTGGGCGCGTGACAACTCTTCGCGTGGACTAGCCATCGTTTCACAAAGCCGAGATTATATGTACACGTATATACAAGCCTATCACTAAGCTTAACAAATAATCAAGTCTAATGAATGATAAATTTGATGAACAATAAAGTTAATGAATAATATGATTTAATGTACACTATTAATGAATAATGAATTTAATGTACACTATTAACAATGTTTTTGTTGGGTTCAAACGAATCCACGGCCAACGAGATAACTCTTTACTAAGCGTAAAGAATAATCTTAGGCGCAAAATACGATTGACGAAACTGCTCGATGTGTCACTCTCCAAGGCAATCGCACGAATGCCAGCCTCGTCTGCAATTCGATACGCACTCGTTAGAAGCATCAAAAAGTTCCGAACGCCGTTGCTAGTCAGTTTCTGCCTGGAGTTTGGTTATTGATATAATGTACATGTCCCATTGTTTCGACACTAGAGAATGTACTAGAATGTACTAGAGAATGTTCCCAAAATTTCCAAGGAAAGGCTTCGGCTTTCCTTTCATCTCCGACATATATATATATATATATATATTTATCTATTTATTTATACACAATGATATGCTATACAATCGGTATCGCTTAAAATCGTATAATTTACGCGTCTCAGTTGTTTGCATCTCTACTCTTTTCTTTCCTTTTCTTTTTAGAAAACTCGAAACCTACACCGATTCGTAGAAAGCTATATATAAAGACATGTGGTTTATTTCTTTGCTTGATATGTAGCAAAGATATAATAAGAGATATAATACGAGTACTTGGTACATCAGAAAAGTATACAACGAAATAAGGCAAAAATAAAGTAAAAACAAAGTTATACCTGGCTGCTTGTACTTGCGACACGTAGCAATTTCTTGACTCCACCTCCAAACAAACAGGACCAGGTGTTGCTACCAAAGTGTTGACCTACGAGCCTATAAAGAATATGACTGTCGCAACTCCACAGTGCATAAACGAACAAACTCATGTATGTCGCTACAAATGCTTCGCAAAGGAGAATATTCAATTTTGGTGTATCTTCGTCCTTCTCCCGGGCCAATAGTGCACGCAAGTTAGTCACACCTGGCCATTTAGAGGGTGAAGTAGTAATGCACACACCATCGTCCGTCGAATACCTTCGATGATGGCGATTCGATGCTACCAAGTGCCCGCCGGAGAACGTTTCTATCTCTGCAAATGCTGGAAAACTGTACAAAAAAAAAAAAAAAAAAAAAAAGAGGAAGAAAAAACAAAGAAAAACGAAAAGAGAGACAAAAAATGATTTACGATAAACCATCATTCTCTAATTTTACTAAGGAGTTTCATAACTTATCTGTATTTACCTGTCCGGTTGTTGATGTTTCGTAACAAAAGTATCGGAATCGCAAAGTGATTGATAAATACAAGCACTTAACGCCACCGCTAAATCCCTCATTATAAATACCTCGCAATAATGCGTGTTTCTCGTAGGCATTGGTGGATTACGTAATTCCACCAACGTCTGCAACATATCGTGAGCTAGGGACTAAAAAGACAGATGTAACGTTAAGCTTAGAAAATTCCGTATTTTCGTTTAATTCATCATGATATTATACGAACTTGCAAGTGCCTGACCGGATCTGCCACGACAGTTTTGTTGCATGCCACGCTAGCGCTTAAAAGAGGAAGCGTGGTTGGAAACGGAAGAGGACTAAGTAACTGTTGTTGCGTCTTTTCTTGTTGTAATTCTTGTAATAAAAGGACAAGTTCCATTCTTACAGATGCTAAACCACCACCAGATGCTCCATGCAAAGAACAGTAGGATAATAATGTTCGTAATAACGTTTCGTTCGCTGTAAATATATATTTATGGCAAATATTATCGAACAACTTGCATGTATTATGCATGTATTATATTTAAACGCTGACTGACACCGGTCAACAGAATACCTTTTAGCCACCTTTTTCTTCTAGCAGCTCGTTGTACCTTGGCTTCGAAATCCAATTTTTCGGCCATCAATATTTCATGCAACGTTGGCTGTTCACCAGGTTTACATGGTTGCACCATGTCATCTACCATACCACCTTCGTCTGAAAGCATAATCGTTTTGTCATTTTAAGACAAGCAAAAACAAGCTGAACATCGTTCAATTAAAAACAGAATAACTAGTCTGTCCGCTTACATTCCGATACGTTGTTTGCATCTCCGTCCGAACTAACGCTGTAATTACAAAGCTGCCTGAGGGCGTCTACCTCTCGCTCGAGCCATACGTATAGCTGGTATCGAAGTTGACCTCCGTCCACTTCGAAACCCGTTGCCAATGTTGACAATTCTTCCATTAAAATTTTTAAACATGCCACAAATTTTAATTGTTGCGCCATAATGTCCAATTGTCCTGACGGTTTTGTGATTTTCTCTAAAAATTTGATGGTACATACGTATAGTTATCTGTTATATTTCACCCAGGTTACTAGAATAATGCAGATTGGGGTTAAGACTTTGACTCTAAATTCTGTCCTTCGTAAAAAGACACTATATTTTTTAACTTCTGATAATGATAGTTGTAATCCTGACCACTAATTTCAGATTACGTACACACACAAAAGGAAACGACTTATACGTGTCAACTTATTAGAATTAGGTCAAGGAAGAACTAGATGGATTACATTAATTTACCACTTTTCTCTGTTTCCTTCGAACCATCGGTGATCTCCTTTTTGTCTAACTTCATGCTTAAAGGTGGGCTGTCGGCGTCCTCATGTTCAGCAACATCGTCATCGTCATCCCAGTTTAACACTAATTCTTCCTCGGTTTGATGCGTCACAGGTCGAGACCAGTCTACGATGCCTAACACAGATAAGAACACGATAGAAACACTCCCATTTTCCATAGTTATCTAGGCGAATTATAGATAATTAATGAAGTTCCACCTTCGATATTGTCAGTTTTCTTCAAATTGTCATCCCAACTAATAATCCCAGTGTCTATTTGAAGATCTTGTGTCCTTGACTTGCTTGGACTATTTAAGAGACCTAACAAAACACACGACAAGTTATAGTTAATAGTAGTAAGAGAATTTGCAGGAGGACAATAATATTGTGAACGTGTCGATTATGTAATTGGACAATAATATTGTAAACGTACTGGGCGAGTCTTCGCAATTTGTCTCCATCACTTTATTAGGTAATTTAGAAAGAACCTCGAGAGCGAGAGCAGGACATCCAGCTTTAAAGTGTGCGTGCGCTGTTGTGAAATACAGTTGTCTCTCCAAAGGTGTAATGCTATCTTCCAAAGTTAACTGTTTGTCAGGTTGTGATTTTGTTTCCATACCGTAACTAAAGCCAGATATAACTACCGAATGACCTTTTTTCTTATCCTGAGCGGTAGATGCAATGTACTGTCTGATCAGCAATGGGTGCGTTCGAAGATAAACGTAAAAATTAAAAACATTTGGATTTGCTGAAACAAAGAAGGAACAATAACTTACCCTATTAGTTGTGCTCGAACTTTCTAAATTTCTTTGATCGCGAGCTCTAAACTCGACGGAATCATTTCTTTGCCGATATTCAAACTGAATGAGAAGAAAGACAGAAATATGTAGTTTCATTACCTGTTGTACCTTCCGGTTTATCAGATTCGTCGTTATATTGGGGGTGCAAAGTTCCAACGTTTGTCAACAGTAAAGTATTGAGCGACCCTGCATAATCCTTTAGAATCCAAAGAGCCATACTGCGTAAGAATGGATCTGGATGAGCTTTGTTCATGTCTTGATTTTGCCCGTCCTTATCACAACCTAAAATTTCTTCATAGAGCAATCTTCTCAAATTCGGGGAGGTAGTATCGTCATCGTAAAGTCTGGCAATGACCATCGCTAACTGTATATCGTTCAATTTGTTCAGACATACATCGATAGCATCTTTTAGAGAGTTTGCTAACAAGAAGAAGGCCGCAGCATGCTCGAATCTTTGTTTACCAAGTAGAGCAAACGCATTCTTCAAGGCAGCTTTTCTCCAACGATCTTCCGTAAAATTGTTCGCGAAAAATGTTGTCATTCTTTCATCCCTCTTATTTCTAAACAATCCCCAAACGAGATTCTTCTTTTTCATAGCTAAATAATAAAGCGCAGCGTCGAGAGGATCCTGTTTCTGTTGATAAGCTGCTTTCGCAATCTTCTCGATACACCTTTTCAATATAGTGTTGCTTCTAATCCACCAACCTATACCCAGTTCCTTTAAAATGCTCCATTTTGGCTGTCCCTTCGCATAAGAAGGTATCAAACCTAGCAATTCTTCTTCGGATTCAGAATGAAACGCCCAAACAAGATTATTCGATGATATACCTTGCTTTTGAAACTGCGCTCTCTGTGCCAACGGAAGACAACGAATCAAGTAATTGTAATGCTTCATGGCCAATAAAAATCGGAGGCCACAATCGTCCAACGAATCGGTAGAAACCGTTTCTCCGTCGGGGATACCGGTCAAATTTTCTTTCGCAATAGCATTCTTTGCGGCATCTATTGCAAATCTTTCTGCAAAATCTGCATTGCAAGTTGAAACGGTATCGGCTAAAGCGAGCAAATGCATCTGATCAAGGCTCGATAAGCCAGGCAAATGAGTGTGTGTTAGTAATCGCGACAGTAATCTGCCTTGTCTTGGTCCAAAATGAGATATCCCTTGTCTTTCCGGGACCGACGAACGTCTATCTTTCTGCCGCGAACAATCGTAATCCTCTTCCAGCATGTCGTCTAACGACTCATCCTCCTCCACATTGCTGTCGAACAATTCGTTGTAATCCTGTTTGTCTTCGGTTTTGTGCTGATGCGGTACGTTCGTTTCCTTGTCTGCGATCAATAAAGTCCAAAGTGGCAACGGAGATATCGATGTTATCTCCGCATAATCTAATGTAAGCTCTTCCGGTATTTGCGTGGTTGAACCTCTTGGTTCTAGAGGCGACGTTGTACCTACGTAACTAACCGACATTGTTCTAGAACGCGACCATCCACCACCACCACGTTGTTTGACTAAATTCTCGTCGTCTGCCCTCAACGAACAAGAACTTCCTATGCATCGGACAAGATGTGCCAATATAGCCTTTACCCATCGAATTTTACCAGAATTTAGCAATTCCATTAGTTGTTTTGGATGATATTGAGGTAAAACGGGACAAGCGATTCTCGAGGCTTCGAACAAACCATAGTCGGGCATATAGTCGAAATTTAAATTCTCGTTTTGCATACCTCGTTTCTTTTTGGCATCGAGCATCGTTAAATTGATACTGCTGACTCGAGAAAGATGGGGCATAGAAGATACGTTTGCTAATCGCCTCTGCGATGTTTCGTGTGCTAATGTTCGCAAGTCTTCGTCCCGCAAATTTCGGCTAGCTTGAAATTCGTCCGATTCTTGATGTTGTAAATTCGAATGAAAACAGTCTTTCTTTGGGTTCGGTTTCCATTGCGAGTAAACGTGCATTTCCGAATCCATGCCAACCACTAAGATACCGTCCCTTACCCAAGATATCTGCATCGGCAACGGAGGTAGACCATCCGCTGTAGTTAACTCGATTTTCCGTAATTTCATCCAACGAATTTCGTCAACGAATTGAGGCTGTGCCAACGACGAAGCTTTCCGCAATATTGGTCGGTTATTGCTTTGTGACTCTTTCATTGCTTTCATATTTGCTTGTGCAAGATCTGAACATACAGGCGTGAACAGCATGATTTTCGATCCAACAGCAACGGTCAAAATATGCGAACCATCTTCTTTCGACACCCAATCTAACTGAACTAAATGTTTCTGCGTAAGTGGACAAGTGTTACCATTTTCTATGATCGACTTTCGCAACGACTGAAGCGTGCTAAACGATGGAACAGCCAACAAGCCTATCACAATCGTGAATAACATAGTTAGATTTTTAGTCGTCAAAATTAGCGTTAAACCTGATTCCTCAAAGTACAATCTTAATCGTAATGGTCTTACCTGCATTCGGTTTTGTACTCTCCCCGTTTTCTCCATTTCTCGGTGATCTCACATCTTCGTGACTAAGCGTTTGCAAAACTTGAGTAAGCCTGTGTTTCTTCTGCAAAAATTTGCTATCATAGAGATAGCTCAGGTCTAAATGTTGGTCCACCGGAATCCTCGGCAAGTGTATATTCTTCAAGTGTATCGTATCTTCTAGAATCCATTCGCTTCCGCCAGTACTTTCGCATTCATATATAGCAACGCATAGATTTACGTATCTAGAGTCAGGGTCGTTTTTAGTAGGACGCGTGAATGATTTCCCATATTTGTACGCACACGCAATACGCCCGCTATATGCAGCACTTATATTTAACGGTTGCCCTAAAATATGAATAAATTATCTACCATTCTTTGACAATGCATGATCTTATTTCCTTCAATTTTATTTTACTCTGATTTTAGCTTTTTGGATATGTATCCACCTGTAATGTCTATAGTCGATTCCTGATCTTTCCGTATCATCTCCCATTCGCACCATTCATAGTCTAATTTGCTGTTCGATTGATTTTTCGTCACTTTACATTTCCAGAAACGTATCGTACTGTCGCTACATGCAGTCACAACGATGTACGGTGCGAAGCAAGCAGGATATATGGAAGAGCTGCTTAAATGTCCGGCGGCTGGTGCTGCATGTATTACCTATGTACGATTATAATAACGATATTATTTCTTTATGTTCTTCGTTAATACTTTCAACTTTACAATGCGATATTAATTCAATTATTACGAATAAAAGGGAACACGAAAAAAATAAGAGGAAATATAGAACAAATAAACATTATACGAACCTCGACTCCATCTGGTAATGGTAATTCCTGAGTGCATACTTTTGTAGTTGTGATAAGAACGTGGCTGTTCTGAGGACGTCTTTGGAAAAACATATCCAATTCACCTTGACTATCACGGCGAGATTGACTCGCTCTGCGAGATCTTTTACCTTCTGGATGGTTATAACGTCCAGGTGTTCCTTCTTCGTCTTCATCTTGTACCAAATGAGAATCCGGAACATACATCATCGATTCTGATAATCCTGTGGGTGAATACCACATATAGAAGAAAGAAATAAAAAGAATAAAATAACTTGGAGAAATATTACCGGTAGTTTCAGGTTGAGAGGCTATTACCAAACGCCACATGTGTACCGTTGTACCTCGCTGCGTTCTTTCTAACACAACTATATAGAATGGTTCTTCAAAAATTGCAGATTGCTGCAAATCTACCATAGCGTCTAAGGTAGACTCCATTAAGCCTAAATCATTCATCGATGTATCTATGCCAGTTTGTTTTTCATCGTTTCGGTCTCCAGTAATTAATTGTTCTTGAAATACATGTAAGAATTGCGTATTTTGCCAATCCTGAATTTATAACAAAAATTATGTCTATTAATTAATTGGATTTAAGTTGACCGACATTATAGAAAAATATCGATCGTTTCGACCTTATATCATTCTACAAGCTCTCTACAGCACTTACGTGCGTAGCATCAGCAATAGCGTCCAATTGTATGACGCAACCTGGCCTAGCCGTAGATTGTTGAGATACTATCTTTATCTTATCGTGAATCGAATGCCTCATACCATCGTCCGATGACATATCTGTCGAGAGACTTGCCATGGAATCCTGATACAAACACAAAAAAAAAAAAAAAAGAAAACGATGAATCAATCTGGCAACCATTTGCAAATTATATTTTCCTGAAATATATCAACAAATACTGACCATCATTCTACTTCGCCTTTCGCTAATCGATACTTCGGCTAGGAGTGTTCTAGCGTCGATAACAGCCTGATATACCCTTAAACATTCGCCATCGCTGGCGACGAAACATGCGCTTGGAGAATTTGATAAGTTACCTAAAGTAGTACTTGGTAATAAAGTCGGAATCCAAGCTACGTTACTGAACGCTGAAATTTCAGGAGAATTAATACGCGCTAGTTCGGAAACTCCGCCGCTCTTCGATAAAGGCCCGACTGTGTCTACACGCCAAAGTATTAACTCGCTGCAGAACCCCTGAAAACATCAACGGAATCATCACTTGATCGTTACCAATCGAAATTCTAAAAATACAAATTCAATAGCAAAACAGCGCATCATCATTTTTACTTGTACTTACAGTAAGCGAGATATCTTTTGAGGTTGTTTTATTAGAGTTTGATCTATTACTAACGTTTTCGTTTGAGTCAGCATTCTGACATTGAGATCCGGATTCTGGTAAATTGTGATGCGATGTCGTCACTAATAAGGGCAATACCGGATGACAAGTAATATCGTTCACTCGAAATCGATGTCCTGAAGCTCTCGACGCGTGTCCAATACTTAATACCTGCCAAAGAATACCGCGTATAAAACTAACGCACAAAAAAAGGAAAGACGAAATTGATAGCTCATTGATTCATACTTGTGAGAATTTTGTTTTATCAGCAAATGTTAATTGCCATAAATTTAAAGTTCCGTTCGAATGTTTCGATACCATAGAAACAATCGGACTTGGATGGGCCAATAAATCGTTGACCGTTTCTTGATTTGTTTTTCCATTTTCAAAGTGTCCGTCCCTTTCCTTCGAGACATTTTGATTTGGATCTGTCGAATTTTCAATATTTTTTAACAGTTCCTGGCCAGTTTTCGATGTTAATGTCGATTGTTCTTCATCCTGTTCGATCAAACTCGGTAATGGTGTCGCAATATCCGTAGCTGTAATAATAACAATTTATCTAGCCATTTCCGTTTCTTACTAATCGTCAGTTTTACTGAATTTTACGCCAAATGTAAAGATATATAGAATACGTAAGAGAGAGAGAGAGAGAGAGAGAGAGAGAGAGAGAGAGAGAGAGAGAGAGAGAGAGAGAGAGAGAGAGAGAGAGAGAGAGAGAGAGAGAGAGAGAGAGAGAGAGAGAGAGAGAGAGAGAGAGAGAGAGAGAGAGAGAGAGAGAGAGAGAGAGAGAGAGAGAGAGAGAGAGAGAGAGAGAGAGAGAGAGAGAGAGAGAGAGAGAGAGAGAGAGAGAGAGAGAGAGAGAGAGAGAGAGAGAGAGAGAGAGAGAGAGAGAGAGAGAGAGAGAGAGAGAGAGAGAGAGAGAGAGAGAGAGAGAGAGAGAGAGAGAGAGAGAGAGAGAGAGAGAGAGAGAGAGAGAGAGAGAGAGAGAGAGAGAGAGAGAGAGAGAGAGAGAGAGAGAGAGAGAGAGAGAGAGAGAGAGAGAGAGAGAGAGAGAGAGAGAGAGAGAGAGAGAGAGAGAGAGAGAGAGAGAGAGAGAGAGAGAGAGAGAGAGAGAGAGAGAGAGAGAGAGAGAGAGAGAGAGAGAGAGAGAGAGAGAGAGAGAGAGAGAGAGAGAGAGAGAGAGAGAGAGAGAGAGAGAGAGAGAGAGAGAGAGAGAGAGAGAGAGAGAGAGAGAGAGAGAGAGAGAGAGAGAGAGAGAGAGAGAGAGAGAGAGAGAGAGAGAGAGAGAGAGAGAGAGAGAGAGAGAGAGAGAGAGAGAGAGAGAGAGAGAGAGAGAGAGAGAGAGAGAGAGAGAGAGAAAGATAGATAGATAGATAGATAGAGAAAACGTTTACCTTCATTCGATGGTTTTGTGGATGATTTTGCCACTTCTCGTATATTTAATAATGGACCGCCAGTATTATGCGAATACATTGATACGCTATGACTCATTGTGGAAGCATCGCCAAGAGGAAATGCATTAGGTATTCGTGTAGAGAATGATATTTGCGCTTGTCGAAATGATCCTGGATGATATTCGTCCAACCATTCAATATGCCAAATTAAAAAGCTCCCATCTATCGGATGAATTGAAAAAAGTAAATCTGGATTATGATGCCAATCACGCAGTAACGTTTCTATTTTGGTATCCAAAGAATCCGGAGCATGATTTATTGACGATGTTACATCCGTTGCAATAGAATTAATGGATGTAGTATTACTGCAGGAAGAGAGAAGAATAAATTTGAAATACTATTCTCTTGCAAATAAACGATACTTGCCGAATATGATAGGCAAAATGTCTCTTGTTACCATTTAGAAATATTATACCTAAGACTTTGGTGAGAATGCGCGCTGTGTGGTAAGCTATGATGCGATGAAATTGTGTGTGTTGTGTGATGTTCATCACTACTATGATCTTCTTGACTCATTGACCGAACTGTACCTCCTGCCTTTTGTATTGGTTGTAATCTTACTCCCTTTTCTATGATTATATGTAATTAGTTGCATCACTTGTTAACATTATTATACACATATTATTTAAGTACACATATACACACATAAAACGTACTCGACAAACCTTCCTCTTCAGAATCATGATCTGTATGATCTACATCCTGTTGATGCAGCCCTTCTTCCTTTTCTACTACTTTACGAGTAAGCTCTTGTAGAATACTTTCTGCTTGCATCGTAAAATGCATTTCTTTATTGTTTAGCCAGTGCAGAATAAAATTTGGTTCTCTTTCAGGATCTCCTGTGATTAAGCTTGGTACTAATGGTATATCTGTGATAGACAAAACATGTCAGGAAACGTAGAAAGTAGAACATGTTGATGTGTTTACATGTGATGTATATATGTATATACATACACTGCGCTATAATATAATGTAATGAGATTATATGTAGTCGTACCAGTTTCAGCATTAATACTGGCTGCTAAATGAAAATGCATTCCTGGATAATGACCTGTTCCCTGGTAATTATTGTGAAAATCGTGAACCGAATACGTTGAAGGCAAAGTTGGTAAAGTTGGTGCTGTGGTATGACCTGCCTGATGTTGTTGTTTCGCGTGACGGCGAATATGGAAACAGGTTCTACAAAAAATGCGCGTACCATCTTGCGAATAAGCTATAAATGCATATAGAGAAAAAGGAATTTGAGCATTTTACGCACTTCATGTGTTTAAGCCGCTGCATGAATCGATGTTTGTGCATGTTGTGATGTCGATGCTTGCCATGATGACCGTGTCTATCAGAACCTTCAAACTGACTCATGTTTGCTAAACCTTCAACATCGGGTGGTATAGTTTCAGCCCACACCCGACAAATATTGTCTCTACAAGATGTAACAAGCATGTTGGAGACAGACCCCCTAGAAAAAAAAAAGAAAAAAAAGGAAAAGGAATGCTATTAATTTAACTGCAGCGATACAAATAGCAATATGTTACAAGATATTCTCTTACATACTTTGGCATATATTTGCTAGTCTTACGCCAAGATAAATGTGTTACTGCACGAGGATGAGCAACATAGACAAAACTATAGCTGTCATTACCCATAAATTGAGTAACACTTGCATGATCCATATTTCTTGTTGAAAACACTGAATAATTTTAAATATAGGTTTGTTAGAGCTTTTGTTGAATTAGTCGTTTACAGAATTAAGTTTCATTACACGCGTAAGAATCTTACATTGTTTATTCTCAAACCATATCTTCACTAATCTATCATTAAATCCTGTTGTCGCAAATAATGTACCGTCTGGACTGAAACTCATGAGATGCACTGGTGTAGCTGTGCGACATTTCCAAACGCAGTTCCATGCTCCTGGTTCATTTCCGCTACTCGAGTCACCAGGTGCTGGACTTTCAGCATCTCCACCAATCGAAAAAGTAACTGTACCAGCTGAAAAAAAATTAAACATTCTTATATATTCTCTACTATATTCTTCTATTTTAAATTCCATCAGAATTGTTCTCATAATGAAACATCCTGCATAGGAGACAGAATATTATGTATAGACCTTTTCCTATATCAACAGCATGTATATTAGAGCATCAAGGCATAGGAGCAACAAACAATAGCTTAGAGCACATTATGTTTAGGGTGACAAAAGTCAATGTCTTCTAAATACTGCATGTAAAAGAAAAAAATTATTGGTTCTAATACTTTTAGAGTATGTATTTAGTATTGAATAGCATTTGTTATGTAATAATTTCTGCCAAATAAACTTATTAAAGTCAATTTCAAATATTATTATCATTTTTCACATTCACATGTATTCTTTCAAAGTGACAAAACTCACAGTTTTGAAGAACATTTGAAGTATTTTGTTCACGTCCAGTTTCACCTTCCTGAGTTCGTAATGTATTTATCTTCACCACTATACACAGTTTTATTATTGCAACAAGACACAAGACTAACATTGTATACATTTAAGCAGATGAAATTAGAAGGGATACCAATTGCTATTAAATATAAATTAAACAAGAATAATGAGAAAAGCTTACTATGTTCTTCCTGAAATGGGGTTATATTTTGATGCCACAATTGTAAAAGTTCTCCTCCAGTTAATAATCTTGTTCCTTCCAAATTCCATGATAGAGAACTAATATTTGATTCAGTTGTCAGACTACCAGTTTGAACCCATCGGTATTCTAATTGCTACATGTTATAGAAAACAATTATTGCATAGCATATTAAAATATATAAGCATAGTTACCAAGGATAGATATTGGGATAGAAAAAGTACATACGTGAGAACAAGTACTGTGAATAAGCGGAGTAGGCTCAAAAATGCAAACTTGATTTTCATAGGCAGCAGCTATTTTTCCAGTGTCGGTACTGCAATCCAAGCAACTGATCCTTATGTAGTTATGTACAGCTCCTGGTATTATTTGAACTCGTTCAAAATTACTGGCAAGAATTACTATGTTACAACCTGCTGCATATGCCTGTAATAGATGAATTTATTTTGTACTACTATGCTATCAAGAAAACTTTTAAAAAATTAAATAATAATAATGATTATGACAAACGATGTGAAATCATCTTTACAAATACGGATGAAACAAATACTAACGTACTTGATTTTATATAAAAATAGTAAAAATCAATAACTATATACTCGTTACCAATTAAAAACTAAAGCTATAAAATACATATCAAATTAATCATATAAAGTTGGAAGTTTGAAAATGTTTCATAGATGGATTTTTTAACGAGTACGAAATATTTCGGACGACTTGAATGTACAACATAGTAATTGCATATGTATGCATATTAATATATATATACATATATACATATATATATATATGTATATATATATATATATATAATAGATATATATGGGTATAATTCTAGAATCGCAAACAATTGTGGAAAGAGCTGATCAACAAGGTGAATCACTTACAGTAAAAGAAATCCCTTCGACAGAACCTACAGCGTAGCACCGATCACCTGCATTGCAAGCTCCACTTAATATTTGATGACAATTCATTTTTTTATCAAATATTATATCATTCTTTGTTATATTAGGTTTCTAGTTGGATACGGTAAATTTCTTAACTGTGGCTAACAATCATCGACAATCTTTTCTAAGCTACAACGTCGAAACGATATCAGAAAGTGACATCACACGACAGCACCTTCCTCGACTAGTGGCCATCTTTAAATGGATTTTCTCGATACGATATACATAGTACATACATACTATTACCTACTTCTGCCATCTAAACCTAAACATTCTGAACCATTTAAACTACTAACTATTAATATGAGAATTCGAAATGTTTAATCCTTTATACGTGTATATGTAGCAATATACGCGGACAAATTTTATGTCAGCTTTATTTGAACATATTTGATCGAACTCGAAGAAATTTCTTATAATATATGCAGCAATATACAGCAAATACGCTATTCACGATAATTTGGATATTTATTTAGGTTTTATATTCATTAATACGATATGTGATAAAATTAAAGGATCAGCAAATTTTGACCGGAAAATAAAAATCAGGGTCATTCTAAAGGGTAAAACCTCTATTTTTACACCCCACACTTAATTCTTTCAGATCCCTTTTCGTTGTAAAACGGAATGAGAAACTAAAGTTGCTCTTTTCCTTTTCAAATTTCACAAATTCAAACAACACTACGGAATTAAAAATATCTTTTTCAAAACTTGATTTAACATGATTTTGTGAAGGAAACTCTCCTTTTTACAACGTTTCTAAAGAATTGATGCACGATTGTTTTTATTTGTTTATCGTACTTTAAACGACAAGTATGCCGCCAATACTGGAATACAGCACTGGTCCCACTGGAGTACAGCACAGGACTTACTTATACATATAGCTTTAACTTGATCGACTAATTCTATACATATTTTATTGTTTGCATACTTATACCATACAGTTTAGATATTGCAATTTACAATTCGATCATTGCTGTATTCCAAAATTCGGATAATATATACTTTTAATTAGATGAATTCGAAAGGATAAAATATGAAAATAATTTTTATTCAGAGAGCTGACAAAGTAGTGCGACTCCTCTCATGATCCAATGTTCTGGCGATTTTAACGTAGGTAATGTCATAGCGATAACAAAATTTGTCGAATGTCCAGTGGTTGATAAAACTCCTCGTCTTTCGCTAGTTTTATATACAGGGCAAATGTATGTTACTTTTTCCTTTATATCCCCTTTCTTCACAGGTAATAACCACATCTAAAATGATAATAATACTAAAGTAGGAAAAAAGAGGCGGAAGCGAATGAAAAAGATAATGTAGAATGGATAGATAAACATAATGTTATACTTACAGGAAGCATAGGTTCATAAAGTACTTTTGGAAAGCTTTCATCTAAGGCCATTTGTTTTCTATTAAATCTGGCACCATCTAAAAACAATCCGTATATATAAACTCCATCCTCAGGAGGAAGTACAGGCATTGTGTCGGATTCTAACACGAAGAAATCAAAGATTAAAAGGTCTATAGGAATGCGATATTTCCTCGCATAGTTTTGTCTGGTTCCTGTCAAAAATGCTTGGGTAAAATAAAATCCTGAGATCCAATATATGACCGGTGCTCCCTTTTCATACCATTCCTATAGTAAATATAATTAAAGTTAGTCTGGAGACTTGTCTTAACGTTAAAGTATGTATGTATATTAATAACCCTTTTCCTACTACGTACAGTTAATGTATCTAGAATAGCTTTTGTATATTATACTCGTGAGCTTGTAAGTGAAATGTTATAAGGAAAAATATTAAAAAATGTACGTTTATACATAGATATGCATGCATTATTGTCAACCAGTTAGTTTCATATCATCAAACAGAATCAGACAGAAAAGACAGAAATGTTATTATTTAAAGATACGAATGATAATAGCGTTTTATAAGAAGTAATGTCTTACTTTAAGAAAATTTAAGCGGCTTAGTAAATCATGTACATAACTACCAAGTGGCTTTAGCGATGGATAAGAGTATTGTTGCCATAAAGCAGGTATCTTGTTTGTCAAAATTGCGTCATAGATATCTTCCAATTCAAATGACATGATAACAATACCTGTAATTGTAAATAACAGATAGGACGAGTTAACTAGAAATGTAATATAGGACATTTGCTAAAAATAAAAGAACCTTTAATAGCACGTATAATATTCTCCAGACTGGTTCTAACATAACTGAGAAGTTTGTTAAATCTTCCCATTTCTTGGACCAACACAGTATTCATACTTTGTTCGTAAGACATTGGATACTTTCCAAGCGCCGATACAAGATCATAGTCATCTGGTAATTTTTGTAAAATATCATTCGACATTTTAAGCACTATTTCATCGTTGGTGAATTGTCCAGTTCCAGACTTGACGCTTTCCTGCCAGTGAGCGAAAATAAAGCAAAAATGAGCTTTAACTCGATAACTCTATGACTTTTTTTTATACTTATAATTAACGCGACATTAAACTTTAATCGTTAAACAGTCGATAAGAAATTGAAAAAGATGCGCTGCAAATTGACTGACCTGTTGCAATTGCCAGAGATCCTAATTCAGCGATGATATAATTGGAAGAATTGGAAAAATTATTATAAGAAATTCATTAGTTTGATTCTTTCAAGAAATTTATTTGTACTTGTTGGATAAACAAAAACAATAGAGATAACGTTAGATGTAAAGAAAAATATATAATCTATAGATACATACCACACGGTCCTAAACAAGGTTGCCACGTAAAGACAAATACATGAAATATGTAATGAATGCGGTATGTAGGTAGGTATTATAAAAATAAGGCAGGTAGTAAGTCGGAGATATAGAGAGGAGGAACCGTAGGAGACGATAAAGTAGACGATTACCTGTGTTAGTAGAAGCGACGAAAACAAGAGGTTCGTTTCATGCTGATCTTTGATGATATCCGCATTTTCGTTCATACCGAAAACACTCGGTTCAGTGATTAAGGGTAAGCTTTTTGTGTATTCCACGAACGCTTCATGCTCTCGCACACTTGGGCAATAATAAACCATCAAAGTATCATCGAAATAATAAGGTTTTTCGATAAGTAACTCCCTGCAAAGTAGTTGAAATCACGATAGGAGAATTGGATCGGAACATACATACATACATACACATGAATATGAAAGTATTTCGTATATACATAAGTATGTATAGGAAAGTATGTATGCACAGTAGACAGATATATAGAAATAGTCAAGTATGAATTTACTGGCAATAAAATTTCGATAATATTGTATTCAAAGTTCTGCGATCCCAGTCATCCGTAACTCTTCCGCCATAGTTGCATTCTCCGGTCAAATACTTGAGAGCATCGAATCTCACATCTTCAAATTGATCGAGGAAAAGGTGTAATTGTAAAACACTGATTCGAAGATCAGTCTCGTTGAATTCGTATGTAATGTTCCAACCGATTGGGCCAAATTGTCGTCTTTCCTGGATTACAGCGTGGAAGAAACACAACGAATACAGAAGCTTTTTGAAGTTTTCCGTTTGGGAGCAGGATTCGAAAAAATCCGGATCGATAATCGGATCACTCGTGTACGATCTAACGATGTTAGCTCTTAAGCCTTTCGGCGGTTCATTCGTCATTTTTATACTATTCTCTAGAACCGAGGACGGAAAATGTTCGGACGGGTAGCTCGTCAACCACAGTCGAAACTCTGAGTGAATCGTATCGGGCATCAAACCTTCGCAAATTTTTTCCAACGTACTCATCCAACTAATCGCTAAATGACAGTTTTGCAGAACAACCCAGTTACCAACAATCACAGCGGTTTGAATCATTTCCTCGGCAACTGGTCCCTGTCCTATCAACCATTCATATTTATTAATTCCATTTACCCTGATCCTTTGTCAACGCTGTGAAATTGTCCCGAAAATATTGTTTTATTATACTTTTACTTTATTTATTATATTATTAAACATATCTTTATTATATTATATTTATTATATATAAAAATGATATTATAAAAATCAAACCACTTGCCTTGGCCGAGGGAAATAGAGAAAAGCCGATTGACGCTATAACCTTGTTCATCCGCAAACGAGAGTAATAATTGCGTTGGATCGGTACCGGGCGTCAATACGAATATCAATGGAGTGCAGCAGTTTGAGTCGGCATAAGTCGAAGCCAAATCGAGCGGTGGCGGTTCGATAAACTGCGAACCAAGTTCCGCTGAAAGTTAATTAATAGGTTAGTGAGTTTAGGCTAGATAAAGAAAATACCGGATCGACGATACCTTGGACGAAATTTTGCACTGCTGGCAGGATTTTATCAGGACGAATGCATCTCAGTATCAACATTCTTTTAAACAGGTTCAGATGTTGGAACGGTACAGGGATTGTTTCGATCTGCGGTTCCTTCGAGTCGAATAATTGTTTCCATTGTCTGGTATTGCCAGTAAATGCTTCTCGAATACCCTAACGCAATCGGAAGAAGGATGAAAAGCCAGTACGTAAGTAGATACGTACACGTACACGTACTCGTGCGTATGTTCATTTTAAGTGGAAACGGAATATCGTGAATTCGCTTTCCAGACTAACCGAGAACTCTTGAACCTCGTCAAGATTACATAGTTCGTTCCATTGTTTAGTCGGTAGCCATGTTGTTGGATTTACATATGGATTATCGATACCAATTCCACCGGTTAATAAAAACATCCAATGCGATGGACAAAGTTTCCCTCGTTGCTCGAGCAAATTGATCGTCAGTAACAGAGAAAACAATAACTTGTCCTTCTCGAATAGAGATCTACAAATGTTCGTGTACAGAGAATATGTGAAATATTTCATAAGATCTTTTAGCCGTTGTTCAACCATTTCCGCTGGTTCCGTATGATCGATAGCCAGTTCGAATAAATTTACGAACCACGACAATGAATATTGATACATAGGATCGATATTTACCAAGGCAGCTGAAACAAAATTTCATTATTTCCAATCTGTCATTCTCTTTTTATTTCGATTATCGTCTAGATCGCAACCTTCGCATTCTTCGATCGAAGGGAAACGATACATTTTCTGTTATAAGATTATAAGATCGAAGAGATATAAATGAGAGATATTTTCTACCGTATTTATTCGTACGTTACGCAATGTATAACAAGTCAAGACTGATACCACTGGTGAAGAACAATACGGTGGAATATACGGCGATAGGCGTGTACTGCAATCTAGCATCGTCGATTAACTTTTCCGTTTGTTCAGCTACCGTTTGTTTTACTTGAATTTCGTTGCTCAAATTTTTAGACGATGTTAAAATATCTACCGCTTCTTCGTCCTCTAATACGTTGCCTTCGGCAATCGACAATATTTCCAAGATTTTGTCCTCTGTTTCTTGCAATAGCCTGATTTTTTTTTTTATTTTTTTAAGAATATAGAGAAAAAAGGGCCTAACATTTGTAATATTTTACAGTCGAATTAGTTACTTTTTATTCGCAGCTCCTTGCATGATCAAAGCGTTCTTTTCCGATTCCAAGTCTGGTCTTTCCTTCGCTACAACAATGCCCAATAACTGATCTTCTAATCCGGTTGGTGTTATCATGAAATTCAACAGCGTTACCTTCACTGCTACCTCTGGTAAATAATGCGGATTTCTTAATCTCGTCGTAATGTACAGTCTAATAACAAAGCGAAATGATTATACATGACTATATATGACTCTGTGTGTGTGTGTGCGCGCGCGCGCGCGCGCGCGTGTGTGTGTATATATATATATATGCAAATACCTAAAATTGAAACTGTATTCGATAATTGCGTCGCCGAATTTTATACAGATCGCACCAGCCTGTTTGAATGTTTCTTTAAGTAAAATCGGTTCGAGTATAGCGTCCAATTCTTCGTCGACATGTTCAAGAAGTACTGGTAATCCAAATTGCAATGCGTTTTCCAACACTCGGCCGTAGTCAGGCTGAGTTAGCCGAATAATATTCACGTTATTTTGTTTTTCCATGTTTTTTATCCATCTATTAGCCTGACCTTGAGGATCTATTATAAGCGGCCATCTTCTTGAATTTCTACACGTTCGACCGATGTAAGCTCGAATTAGTATTGCAGTAGCAAACATCGTAGAAGAAATGACGAAAGACACAAAGGGAAGTATCTCATTTTATGAATTTATTCGTTTGCTTACTTGATGATAATACCGTTATCCACTGAAAATGCATCGTTTGGCAGTCCGAAAATATTCCAAGATCTGATTAAAGCTGGATTTCCGAGGATGTCGCGCAACTGGAAATCGGAACTACAAATTACCTGCAAATCGGTACATCGTTTCACCCACAGAACGGTTTGTCGAAGGCGAAACGGCATCGTGAATGGACCTAGGTACGCGACCACGCCGGAAGCGATCACGATATCACCCATTAATCGCTGATACCTGTACAGCGTTTCCAACTTTCGATTACATTCGATCACTATACATCCCGTATCCTATAATATCGCACGTATAACAGGTACAAAAACTTTGACCTTTCTCCTAAAGATTTCGCGGTATCGGACCAACGCGAATATTCTCCGCCCAAACCTCCAATTAGGTCCTCGGCTCGTTTCAGCTTGATCTCACAGTCTGTCACTTTGTCGGACATTGCTTGAAAAGCAGCTTTTCTTTGTTCCAAAAGTTCTTCCAATATTTTCAATCTTTCCTAAATGCAAAATCATTCGTTTTCATTTGGTTTCGCGCGCGTAGTGGCGCATCGCGTTACTCCAAAGGTTACTGGCCGACTTATCGGATGAAAAAAGTACGATAGTCGAACTACATACGTAATACGTATTCGCTATTTATCGTAGTCGATGTAGTCACGTGAAAATAGTCGGTGTACCTGTACTTGTCGAAGTTGTTCTCGCTTTGCTTTTAGAGTATCCATGGCTTTGTCATAAACCTTCTGAGCTTCTGCCAAAGCTCTTTTCTTCGGAGCGACTACTTTCGATACTTTATCATATTCCGACATTGCGAATACCCATCGGCACAATCCCTCGCATGCTGTCGATACTTTCTTTATCTTTTCAGGATTAAAGTCCGGATTAGTCAGGTATTCTCTTCGAATTTTTTCAATCACGGTATCAGGGATGTTATCCTTGTCAAAATTGAGTAACGAATCGAGAAATTTTACGTCGCTCAGCATTCTAAGGGCAGCCCTCCAATAATCCTCGATGAATGTACCGTCAGGTTGCTGAACTCTCTCTGGTTTTATTTGCTGTGGAAGAGAATGTACGTAGAAAGCGATCCAAGTGACGACAGATACAAAAGAGAAGGAAGTCTCAATTTCGCTCTTACGCGTTTGTTACGTCACTTGGACTACCCAAGTGTAAATACTGTAAAGCCTAAAGATAATTGCGCTGTTTTTATATATTTCAACAAGACTTACAATTAGAAATACTAAGAAAGATAATGGACAGTGTATGTTGGAATAAATATTAGTACTTGAAGCAAAGGTATTTCCGATAAAAGAAAATGTGTGATTTCATAGATGAAGTGTATACATATGCATAGTATGCATAGTATGCATATGCATTTTTAGTATTTCCTTCTAGTGGTAAGTACGGTGAAGGGCAAATTACGAGTTAGATAAACTTTGTCATCTAGATAGTTTACTTAGACGTTTAGGAACTGAACAACGCAAACCTTGAGAACACAGACGCTCTCGACGATCAATCTCACTCCTTGCGGTGGTTTCTTCATCGTTCTTATTACAGCAATGTCGGTAGCCGTCAAAGTGTCCAAAGCGCTTTGAGCACGTTTTAGAATTGGCATCGCTTCTGCTAAATCAGCGTCACATTCCGCTTTAATCGCAGCTGCTTCGTTCGCATAAACCTATAAATCAAATAAATTACGACTATAGCGTTAGGGATCAGAGGGATCGAAAGTTGGTAGATAAGTCGCAATTCGTATTGTGTAAATAAAATGTTCGTTAGTTATTTTAGTGAATATGTCAGTAACCTCGGCTACGCTTTCGTCAATTTTCACAACTTTCTCAAATTCTGCCACTTCTTGTCTTTCCTTATCAACCTCGAGCAACATTCTTTCAACATCTTGGGTGGCGGTTATTAGTTGCGGTTGCAGCAATTTAAGAGTTTCTTGCATCGTTACAACTTGTTTTTGCGTTTCATCTAATTGATCCAAACCACGCTCGTATCGAGTTTTCGCATTAATTATTTCCCTATTTTGTTAAAAAGTGTCGATTTAATATCAGCCGGTGCAATATTGTAATAAAATATGTATACAAGCACCAACGAGCACCAACAAGCGCCGACGAGCACCGACAAGCACCACAATAATCGATCTGAATCGATACATATGTGTTACGCATTCATAACATTATTATGTACGTATGCACGTACGAGCAATGAGACTTACTCTCGTTTCCTTCCCAACAGATCCTTAAACGTGTTTATCATTTCGAGGTACGACGTTGGGGTGACATAAACGTGTCTGTTTAGTCGAATGAAAAACTCTGCGCTCAAATTTTGCGTGGAGACGTGAAAGAATTGACACATGTCGATACCAGCGGTTCTTTCGTTATCCGTCAATTCAATGGCCCGCAGAAATCTAGTCGCAACCGCTAATAGAGCATCCTCTGGCCATGGCTTAAATCAAACGTCGTCACAAGTAAAACGAAACATACACTGCGTGTTTCAAGCTCCAAGTATGTATTATAGTAATGTACTGTAACACTGATCTAACTATAATACATGTTAGTAGGTAGCCATTTCTTGTTACTATCGTCATCGTTATTGTCTCACAGGAAGATATAATAGATATAATATCGAGTTTATGCGAATACCTGAAGCCAATCGATGGTACAGCAGTTGACTAATGCCGGAAATTTTCTGATCCGGTTGCGAAAATCATTTCCTATCGGTGACATCACCATTACGATGTGTAGTTGATCGCGAGTTATCTGAACGAAAAGATTGAACAATGCTACCGCGCTTCCATCCGTTTGCACCGATCGGTCCCGCTGCCTGTCTATTTGCTTCATATGTTCACATATTTCAGCTAGTTCCTCGGCGGTGAATATATTCGGTATCTAAATATTTTGACCATCATCGTCGTCAATCTCAATCCCATTTGATGCAAGAAACAAAGAATATGATTTTACCTCTCCAGAATTAAGAATATTGCTGATATCTTCGAGGAAGCTTTCCTGCTTAATTTGTGCATCGGAGAAGAGAAAGGTGGAGTGAAGATCGGTGGCAGTCACGCGCCTCAGAATCCCTTTTATATCCTCATGCCACGAGTTAACTCCATATTGTTGAGTAACTTCAACTTGAAAAACGTCGTAGTCACATATATGCGAGGCTAGTCTAGTTAACGACTGCCTTCCCGTACCGCCGACTCCGACAAGAAGCGCGTGATTACGCGGTTGCTTGATAATACGGGAAATTCGTGACAAATGTTCGATGGCGTACCTAACGTGTTTCGTGTACGTTTATATTCGAATCTGTTATATTCGCGTACGTATCCGCATTTATCTTTATTAACACTAGAACTACCACATCAGTCAAATTGAATGGATTTACAATTTTATTTTAAAATTCCTACTTCATGTTATATTCCCCCCCCCC
>NT_177000.1:720076-738626 GCF_000188095.3 Bombus impatiens
CTCCCCAATCATGTAATCACTTTCGCAACAATAACTAAAAGTAACTAAACTATAATATAATGAATTTTATTCTCTTTCTTATGTATTCAAACTCAAAATAATTTTGTATCAGTGCTACTTATACCAATACCAGTGAAAATGACTGGTTCTACAATTTTATAAATGTATCAACCCTCGTGTAGGGATCATGGTAGTTCTAGCTAACTATCGGTAGTTCTAGCGTTAACAAATTATTCAATATCGTATCGTATCGTATGGTATCGTATCGTATATTTACCGGAATAATACTAAATTCATCGGCTTTCTAGACATTGTGTTGTATTCAGCTAAATAAGTTTCTACTATTTCTCGTAACTGGTCGAGATCTGCGACCTCTTGATAAAGTCTGATATCTACCTTGGTGTCGCCAAAATCGCAATACACTAAATTTCGAAGTTCTTGTTCGGTGATTATTGCTTGTGACTTTAATTCGATAGGAAAGATAGAAATGAACAGCATGTTGTTATCAACGTTGAAAAAGTAAGTTTGCAAACTTACTTTATCATCCAAAGTTGCTTCCCTTTGCGGGGGTAGAAGATCTTTAAACAGTTCTTCCATTAACACATTCATTCGACCGTTCAAAGTGACGCGTATTTGTTTCACCAGCCAAGAGATATCTTCTTGATCTATTAAACGATCTCCAAAAACTCGAAGTACCTCGTGAACCCAAAGTCTCCTCATGCTGGTTAAACTCGGCATAGTTTCCGGGACGGACAGCAGCACTCCCTATGTATTTGTATATTATTACTGTGTACATTGTACATGCGCTCGTCCATGGAGATCTGTACTTGCATGCATGTGCATGTATGTATGTATGCGTATGGAGAATAATCTCGTACGTTGTTCGAGAAGATGTACGTGTGGACTACTTACACGGATCCACTGACACTCAGTATCAAACCTACTCTATACTTTAATACGCGTATATATCGTTGTTGTAACTTTCGTTCTAAACGCTCCAATTAATTTAACTGACATAAATTTATCGAAGCACAACTGATACTAACCAACCATGTGTTTAAATAAGTTTGACGATTTAAAGATATAAAGACCTGTATCACTTTGGAAAAGTCGCGAAGATTGAAGACATAATGACATTTGGCCGGTGTTGGTAACAGATTAGAGAGACTTTCCTTGTATACATCCAACGTGCCCAGAACGATTTCGTCGATACATGGATCGAATTCTTTACTGAATCCTCTGAAAGAAATTTAATTAATAAATTTTTTATTTTCAAAAAAAAAAACAGAAAAAAAATTAGGAAAGGAGCACGAGAAAGGCATGTAAGAACGGGGACATGAATAAAATGGACAAAACACGGAGAAAACGGACGAAAGAGAAGAAACGCATCTACTACAAATTATTATGTTATGTATAATATCACCTATTACTAATTACTACTACCATATGTGCGCGCTCACATACCACACACACACATACACATGGATCAACTAAAGCTTTGTACAAACCTCGTATCAAGATGCCAGAGCACGATTTTACTAAATATCATAGTCATTACTTCGTCTTCAAATTCTGATATCGTTAAGACGACAAAATGTCTTTTAAATCGGGGTGTAACATCTTTCCCGCCGCGATATGGTGGAGCCATAGCGCACATTAGATGAACGTCGATCAGTTTTATCATACTCTTCTCTCTTCTATCGTACCTGCAACCAATTTAAAACAGTTTGTCGCTATACACGTATATCATTAGAAAAAAAGAAATAAACAGAAACGAAAGGAAAATCGTTTCTTTTCTTACCATTCTCCGTGATCCAGCCATTGACGTAACAATTCGATCGGAGGCTGTGCCCCGTAAATTTCTTTCATCGGCATCGAAAGATCATCGACAAAAACGATCCACCGTTTACTTATAGGCGCTCCGTAAACGCCTTTCCGTCGTCTATCCAATTTTCCCATAATCGTGTCTTGAGTTTGATTCGCCGTAGTTTGCGCCGAAAAATTGATGATCAGTGGTTTGTTTACCGTGGGATTATTTTTTTTTAATAGAAAATCAATTATATAGACCGATTTTCCAGTTCCAGTGGGGCCTACGAATAGCACTGGTTTTTCGTTGCTTACTAGCAAACGAAATAGGGCTGTGTACCGTATCGTTTCAACGGTAGGTACTATTATTTGATTTACAGGAATGTCACGAGGAATCGGTGGGCTGTCAAGCAATTCATCGGACCATAGTCTCCATTTTCCTTTGCCCTGGCCGTAAACAGTAAACACCATCGATAGAATTAGGCAATTATATGTATAATTTGGTTTCACGTCACACATCACGTCACAACGGAATTATCTTTGATAAATTTCTGGTCAACTTACCTCTTTGATAAATTTATAGTCAAAGACAAGACCATCTCTTGGCATAATAAATATATATGGTTTCAAAGGTGGTTTTATCGGTTTCGGTAATTTGAACATTTCTATCAAATCCACAGGAAAATCTCTTTCGAGAAAGCCACGAAAGAGAACGCTGAACCTTTCTCTCGATTTTACAGTCAACGTGCCTCCCAGCCCCCAGATACACGAAAAGAAAAATGAACCCTGAAAATCTTCGATTGTAACAAGAGCAAATTTCCAAGTATAATACTCTAATTAATTTAATTAGGACCTCATCTTATCTCATATCTCGCGACAAATTAGATAAAACGTTATTTGCCCGAGGAACACCATTACTTGAACCGATTATTATTACTGTTAAAGTAAATATTTTCAATTCGAAATACATATACGCCAATCTAACCTCGACTTGGGCTCGAAGATCTAACTCGTCGATATCCTTAACAGCTTTCTCGTCTCGATATTCAGCAAGAAAACAGTCCATCAGATAGGTCAGTGAACGCACGAGATTTGTATCCGGCATCGGGCAAATTTTCTATAACATCAGAAGGTTGAAGCACGTTTAAACAGAATATAAGTAAACTGGAGTAAACGAAAAACAAAAAATAAAAACCTGAACGTGTTCGTGATGTGACCAGTAAAGTATAGGATCGCAAAATCTTCGAAATAAAGACTCATATAGAAAGTTTCTTAACCACGAATTCATCACAGGCGGAGTATCAGCTAACCAAGATTTAAGTACAGGATCCCAACCAAGTGCATCTGGTTCCATGTAAATCATTCCTATATTCGAGAAAATATGAGAAATATTTATAACCGTATTTCGTGTATTTTAAATATTTGGTGATTTGTAAATATTTATCGACAAGAAGAATAATGGAAAAATAGGATAAGAAAGCTATACATACATACATACCACAACGGGAAACTGTCGCAGGCGAAGCATGCTCTAAATCCATCGTTTCAAATATCAAATTGGTATACGGTGCTAATTGAATAATTTCTCCACTCATTAAGCAAAGCTTTTTGTTGTCATCGAGCACAGTATTCATGCTTTCGATCCATACTGCGTCTATCGGTCCGTCAAAGATTAACCATTTGCGATTTTCGTTGGTCGATGTTGCAAAAGCACGATAACTGATAGCCAAAACTCCGTCGGACCATTCATGGGATATCGGATCGAATTGTCCATATAATTGACCCAACGGAACAGCTTTTGGATTCATCGCAAACTTTTCAACTTTACGTTCGCTTATTAGATTCTGAAATATCTTATCTCTTTAAAAAAGACAAACGAACATATATACTATCTTACGAGTTTAAACCTACGACCAATAAAATGGCTTACTCGCTCTTCGCAAAGTTTTAATGCGTCAGCTAGAATATTATACGCTGCTGTCTTTCCAGCAAATGGCAAGCCAACAATCATAAATCCATGTCGAACGATCATCATCTCGTATATCTGTTGTATTTTCTCCAAGAACCAGGCGCTACATTGTAAATTCGACGCTGAGCAAACGTCATAAACACATGTATTCAAATCAGTATAGTCTGGCTCTGGGAGTTTCACACCGGGAAAGAGATCCGATGTAATACCCTAAATTGAACGAGTTAGCAGCTTCAGACTAAACAAATAAGAAGGGTGGGAGGAGGGAGGGGGAGGGGACGAGAGAGAGAGGAATATAATAAATACATACGTTGAATAATGGCAAATCTTCGCTGAGAAATTTGGGTAAGTTGACGTCTTTGATACTGCGCAATATTAATATATCCTCATCCACTTCTGGATATTTTATCTTTAAATTACCAGCCGCCACCAAAACAGATTTCACTGCCCTCATCCCATAATCGTAATGATTTTGACTCGACAATTGTTCCGAGCATAGCCTGTAGGCCGTTACAATCTTTACCGAGAGTGGACGTGCGTCATAAAATCCATACGAATACAATGTATTTTCGGCTATCAAAGCGTAATCTGGTACCTAAACAAGGTGGCAAATTGGCAAATTATTCAGAACCTTCCCCGATTTTCGATTTATATGGTTTGATAAAACCTTTCCCTTACTTTCTATTGATTAATAAGTTTCGTAAAAGTTATTCCATACCAACCATCATTGCTACCGGTCGAAAGAGCGCCTTTAAATTATCCGGAAGTTCGGTTCTTCCAGCATAACCAGGGTTCATCGTAATAAAAACAGCACAAGTAGGGTCTAACTTGATTTCGGTGCCTTCGAAATCTAGTTTGGTTAATCCAGCGTTAATAGCTCGTTGAATCGTTAAAATTTGTTGGGCTACTACCGACAATACTTCGAGGTCGATCCGATTAAATTCATCGAAACAAGACCACGCCCCGGTGCTTGCTAATCCCTGGATTAAGTTTTCATATACATATATGTTACGGTGTTAGACATGTCGATGAGTACGGTGTACTCTTAAGCACAAATGAAACTAAGTGACAAATGAAATTAGTAGTTAAGAATTTACCTTAAAAAATTTACCCAATGCGATGTAATCCAGACCTTCCGAACAATTAAATACGACGCATTGTTTAGCTACAGCCTTAGCTAGATCCTTGGTAGTTTCGGTCTTGCCAGTTCCGGCCGGACCTTCGGGCGCGCCACCGAGGTGTAAACTTAGCGCGCTAAATAATGTTCGGTAACATCTATCGGTCAACGGCGTTATGACCAATCTAGATGTGTTGCCCAGGTACTCGTATGCGTACTTCAACGACGTGTTTATCATCGTCGACCACAAGTCTTCGTCCTACACGTATACATATAGAAATAAAGACATCGCATCGAATTGACACAACGATGTTACTTTTCTCTCTCTTATCACGTGCCTACCATCCAATAGTATCTCAATTGTGCCAACCACTTGAAATCAGTAGCGATGCTGACTCTTTCTTTATACAATTCCGCTACAATATCTCGGCTATGCACGTCCATCGTAACCAAGGCCTCTGAAATCAATTACACCTACATCTATGTATTCGCATAAGGGTAATGAAACTATGTATTAATTCTACGTATTCTATGCCCTATTACGTCTTTTCATACCCAATGTTACACGATTTTGCGTTGACAATATGCCACGTACTAATTTCACTATCTCATTCAATTCGTTTGTACAACTGTCGACGTAGTTCTTCAAGTCCTTCAATGACTTGGACAACACCGCCGTCACATCGGCTGTCCAATAAAGTTTACTGACACAAAGGATAGTCTGACCGGGCCATTCTAACGCCCATTTTGATCTGATCTGCTTTAAGAACGCGTCCTTTGCTTGCACGACCTATTAAACATGTGCTCAAGTGTTAAAATCTTGTTTATCCTACAATTCGATGACACTACCAACAAGTAGGTATTTCATATTTTTATATTTCTCTATTTTCTCCTACTTTCTTAATGGAATTTCAATGGAAATGTGCACATTGCCGTTTGCAGTGATTTCTATTCACCTGTGCTTTAACACTCCTCTTCATAGAAGATTCTAGTTCAAGTAACCACTTTTCAACTTGACCTCGGGCCGCCGTTGTATCGATAATACCTTCAAGAATGATTTCTTCTCCCTCAGAGGACTTTATAGCTATTATTTCCAAATCGACCGTGAAGCTTACTTGAGCAATTCCTTCGAAGCACTTTTTTAGATGCGGTTGCACTCTAGTATAACATAATACATTGTAAGTATGTCGATTAGCGTCAGTTAGCGTCGATTAGCGTCGATTAGCGTCGATTAGCGTCGATTAGCGTCGATTAAGGGACATTAAAAGAAAAGTATTCATTTACATATGTACATATAATATATATACACTTTTGGTAAATTATATTTAAATTCGTACCTGGTGGGATCCTTTGTTTCCGATAATATTTCCAAGAGCTCGTCATTCGACAAAAAAAAGAATCGCGGGAAGTATAATCTTTTCTTTTCCAAATAGGCAGTAAGTCCTTTCTGTACTAGATCCAAGAGATTTATACATTTCCTCAATCGTTCGAGCATTTTATCGATTTCAATGACCGACATAACTCGAGGATCCGCTGCTACACATGACATAATTTCTCTCCAAATCTATGTACAGTTATTAATAGTTAATTATCAACGTTTTAGTACATTTCTTCCTTCTTACGCGCGGATAAAGTTATTAGCCGCTTTCCAAACAGGAACGCAAACTGGGAAGATCGCGTAAAATGAAAATTTTAGGAGATGAATTTATCGGTATACCTTGTCTACGGCGCTAAAACGTCGACCCTCCTCTGGCATTTGCTGTTGAATATCAGGCGACGAGAATATCGGTTCAAGGTACATCCACGTTGCTTGAACTTGTAGCCAATAATCCATGATGCTTTGTAACAGAAGTAGTTTCGATTCCCATTCTCTGTTTGTGAAAGAAATGAAGAATAAATAATCGACACGATTATGGAACCGATACAGTAGACGTAGAAAAGTTGAAAATTACTAACAAAGTCTCTTTTTCAAATGGTTTGATATAAAGAGAATTTTTCATAGTTTGAGCTTTGATCAAATGGTCATCCAAAAGTAATTGTATATCATCAATGCTCGCAATTACGTAGGTGCCTGTATCGCGGTAAGGATTAACGATGAATGTGATCTCTGCCCAATCAAGGTGCATTCGGATGAGTGCTCTTTCCAAGCTTCCTTCCTTCGTCGCTGCTTCCGATATTCCTTCGAATTTCGTAACGTAGTCAGCTAACCCGTAATCAAGAATCTGCGAAATATGTAATTTCATTCTACGTATAGTACATGCCTACACACATACATACACACACACACACACACACACGCGCGCGCGCAAACGTATTCGTAATACATATGAAATTAATTGTAAAAGGCGGAAAGTTTTATTTGGTCGAATTGGACGTGAAAAATATCGGTGCGCTGGAAATCAGCGACTCGTAATTATCCCGCCGCTTAATTACACCGGCGTGTTTTTCGGGATGAACGGGTGGCGGTTGTCTTTTTAGCCGGCAAAACTCGGAAAAGGAATTCTCGCGGTGTGTCTCGTTTTTCAACGGGTCGGCCCTTTCACTTACAGGCTCATCAATCTCCCGCTAGTTTTTCCGACGTGTCAGTGTTACCTATGGGAGCTCGTATGCAGTCACGAACCCTCATCACCGGCCGTTTCTCTTTCCCTTTCTTCCTCAAGCTTTCCGGTTCTGTTGCGCAACGATGCGTGAGAAGGAATACATGAAATTGATTGGTTAGGAGAGAAAAGAAACTACATATATTACCTTGGCAAGTGTCATCGACTCGTCAACCTTTATGGGAAAGCCAACAATTTCCGATACTTGTTCCCAGTGGCGATTCTTTAGGGAAGGGTTTCCAAGAGTAACAATCACAGGCATGTGTTCTTTGAACTCTTCTATCTTTATTCGTATATTTTCAGCGAGCTTTTTCGTTATTGGTTCCTGTATAGATCGTTCTAACCTGTAGATTGTTCGATAAGCGATTGCTGTCGCGGTTTCGATCTCCTCCGGTTCCTGAGAACCTATCATCGAATTCATCCACGTATCGTAGTTTGTTAAAAATTCGCAGGTCGCGTCGTACAGTCTTTTATATGGCCCCAGTTTATCCGCTGTCTAAATTAAAATAGTAACAAATTTTATTATACACTGTATATGTATACCTATTTATATACATATGTAATTATTCAGCTATTATTTCCGATTATATCCGTGTATTTTCTGTACATATAATCGTGTAACTTACTGCTTTCCGTAAAGGATACTGGGACTGTTCCCAACCAAATAGTTCCTCTTCCTCGTTAAATCCGTCAATTGTATCCATCGCCGTGATCAGTTTGTTTTCTAAACGATCAGCCTTCTTTTTATACCGATATATTTCCTCGATATTCCCCCAATACTGTAATTCATCGCAGTACTTTGCATATATTTCAAGTTCACGTTCGAATTGTTCGATTTTTTTCTTAAGGATGTTTTGGAACTCTCCGATTTTACTAGCAGCTATCTCTCGGTGTTGTTCAAAGATATCCGGAAGCTTGTAGTACCTTGTAACGTGCCCAATAAATAAGTTTCATTTACCGATTTCGCTTTCTATTTTTCCGCTTACCATTGAAAAGCAAAATTATTAATTTTCAATTCAACAGGGGTTAAGATCGAATAATCTGATAGAACAACGATATATTTAACAATTTCTCTCAATCGACTTTCAAGCTGGCTAGCAGTTTCTGTTTCCGTGGTATTTATAAATTTTCGAAGTTCTATCAATTCCCTAGTGTTTGCTGGAACGCTTAGCGCACGGTCTACGATTCGTTGATATTCATTCCCTACGCTAGTATCGAAGGTTAGAATGATTAAATTATTCATTTTTATTTTGGCATTGGACATAAACTAAATGAATATATAAATATAGGATGTACATACATGTATACATATCTATGTATATATCATGTATGTACATTGTACACTGCAAGGACATACGTATGTACATATCTATATAGTGGTGAAAGTAGGAAAGAATAATCGCTTACGCTCGAGATTTTTGTTGATACTCGATGATCATTTTACCGACCAATTCCTCTTTAAGCTTACGAGCTACGGAAGCGATATATTTGATAATCTCTCCACGGTGGACGATGAAGAATCCAGCAAAGTAAGTTCGATCGTATTCGATTTTTATTGAACGAGACAAACGATCGTAATATGCGATTAGAGTATAGTAATTTTCAAAGTTTTCAGCTGTATCGCACTTTAAGAATTCTTGAACTTTGTCGGCTTCCGAATCGTTTATGAAATTCGCATAATTTTCGAATTCACTCAGCTGCGTGATCGGGCCAATTTTCTCTCTATCGATTAGTTGGCTAATTTCCTCTGTATATTTCTCCAAACATTCTTGCGACATATACGGCTATGATAATAAATTAATCACATATTTTTGTAACGAAACGATATGCAAAACGATTACAATATGAAAAAATCAGTGACAAAATCTACATACTATCTGAAAAATAAATAGGGAATTATTGAAGAAATACCTCGAGTAATTTACGATGGATAGCGGTGGAACTAATATCCAGCATCGTTTCAACGCGCGGTAGCGTACCAATCGTTTCTCCCAACAAATTCAGTACCGTTGAAAACGTATCTGTAAAGACTTTAAACGTTGGCTCGAACAATACGTTTGAATTTCGTACTGTCATCTTAATATCGAAACCGCAACACTTGTTCTACGGGCAATAACAAGTACCGCATTTTAAGATTATTTTATTTAGGAAACTTATAATTGACCGATTAAATCGTATCTTTATATTCTCTTTGTTTCTTTCACTCACGGTTCTGCTGTGAAGATAATCGACGTATTCTTCTATAGAGCGTAGATAAGCTCCTCGTAACTGATCTTCCATAATGAAACCGATACAACTGAAAAGTCGTCGACAGCCTGATGTGTCACTTATGAGCGGTAACTCGTTTCGTTCGAATGCCTAAACACATACAACGATACGGTTATTATTCCCATATATTTCTCTAACTGTGAAATATCTATGTTTTATATTTGCATCCTATCTATGTTTTATATTGCCATCTATTACGATTGATAATATGTATAATTAAAAAGAAACAAGTCTTTCTCATATTTCCTTAAAACTTGACTGATCGAGTACTCAGATCTCTGATAGACATCTTTATTTTGACCAAGGGCCAAGGATCTCTCTTTGAATCTTTTAAATAGAATATCTATTCTCTGTAAATCTATTCTTTGAAAAAACAACTGCCTAATTTTCTATTAAAGAGTATCTTATACGATTGTATAAGATATGCATACGAAAATGGTTTGGAATATTATACATATTACACGATGTAACTTATACCTCTCTATGCTCTATGCATACTTACATTACATTATGTATTACATACTATCTTATATTATTGAATTTTGGTGCGTGATGGTCACGTGCATACAAATATCATATAGTATTTTGTTTGATTTTACGTAATAAGGTACGCTATTATACAGTATACTATTATATAATATATCGTACAATACCGTAATTAAAATTCCTTGAATTTTTGGTAACCAATGCTTTGCAAGTTCCTCTTTCACCCTGGAACACATTTTTGAAATGGTTCTCTCGAAATTGCCAAGATCATACGATGCGTCGCGTGCTGCCAATTCCCTTCCATTTATGAGTTTGCAGCCACTGTTACACCAAACATCATAATTATAAATATAAAAGATATAAAAATGTTTAAAAATTTGGTAAGTTTAAAATATGTGATGTACGTATGCATCCAAGTACAAGGTTATCCATTTAACTCGAAATCCGCGCTCGCAGGAACATTGAGAACGCAACGGTACAACATATACGCTTACTATGCAATCAAATGTTGCGAGCCACCTATGAGCTGCTGCTAGAAGTATAATTAGGCGAGAGCACAGATCGGTTTAGTTGCGTCGTAGGATTTTCAATTTGACGTTACAATAAGCAGAGGACGATCGCCGAGAAAATGAGCCTTGTGTTTTCAAATAAACGTAACTGATTCTGTTCACACATATAGCTCGATTTTTTGTTTTTAATAACTGATATCCTGAATTATGCTTACCTGAAATGTAATTACAATTTAATTTCATTTTTCTTTTTTATATAAAATCGCATTTAACTGGAAGTGTTATGAGCGAATTACAATGAAATTGTTCACATTTTTACAAACACCTTTTTTTATTTCATCCGATAATTTTCATTCTTAACGTATGAGACATTTCCTTCTACGTGGTAATTTAAAATTTGTTACGATAATTTTCTACAAATTAATAGCGCTATTACTTGATTTTGGATCGCCCCGATACGAATGCATCTAATGTAAGAATAAGGAATAAGAAAAACAACTGATACATCGAGTTGCACCAAAACACTTGAAAATTCGTATTTAGATAGATCAGTTAAAAAAGATAGAAATTAATTTAACTCTCGTACTACAGTGCCTGGAGATGTTCGAATTAGTGGACGAATGACGATGGTTGTTTATGTTATAACGATAAAAAAGCAAACGTATCTCTAAACAGTCTAAACGACAGATTGAACATCGGTGTTCGACTGGTCATGGACGGTTGGCAACATTTGATCGTAGTACTAAGCGTACATATCACACCACGTAGCCATGTGAATGTTCTCGCGTGCGCCGGTTCCGAGCTAAGTGGATAATTCTGTATATATCTACGAAAACATATATAATCGCTATTACCTATATAACCGCATATGTATGTATGTGTGTATGTATATATATATATGTATATATGTGTGTATGTACGTATTTATATCGTTGTGAAAATTGCGAAGAAAATTGTGCAAGCACAGGTAATTGTAAATAGTATTGGTTTATATTAGACGAGAAACGAACCTGAATTCACGGTACCAATAATCGAAAATCCGTCGTACAACTGGACGATATAATATAACTCTTCTTTCGAGTCTCGCTCTGTTCCATCGATAATTAACCTCGTGTTCTTTCGGAAGTCGTATTCCTTCAAATTGTTCATTCTTTTCAAGTGCAGTAAACTGGAAATCACAGTAGTTATCAAGTATCGTTCTATCTATCGTATCTATCGTATCATTTTTCCTCTTCCATCGCCTGTCGTTAATAGGTATTCGTCGACATTAGTAAATGTACATTCGTTCTACAGGTTTCCATTTATATATATATATATATATTAACAGAGAATATGCGACCCGACGTTATTAATTATCATACATATAACGTATACGGATAGGCAATAGAAACGGAGAAGGCAACGAAGACACCTATAAGCCAACAAGATTCGAGAATCCGCAATAATACAGATTCGATTCATCAGAAAGGATCCTACCGATCCACAATCAGCAACAGAATCGCCCTCGTTCAATGTTAAATATTTGTTATGCCTATATATGCCTTTGTTATGCCTTTGTAGGAGGAACGTTGTAAATTAAAAATACTACATGCAGAACGTACCTGCTTTAACGAAGAATATACCGAGTTTCCGATAACAAATTCTATGACTGACTTCTTCACGCTTAATATATATTCCTCTTTTACTTCTTTCACTAAACGATTTAACAATTCTTTAAATTTGTCTTTCCATTTGGTTGGAACACGCTTTAGAATATTTATTAGAAGATCAACGTCCATCGATCCTACGTAAACATCATCGATACCTTGTGTCAAATAATAGTAGTATCGCAAAACGTTGTCATTATTTTCCAGAATTATGTCTTCGTCCATCTCTTCCTCTTCTTCTATTTCTTGCATACACGTATTAATTCTGCGAAACGCTTTTTCCTTTTCTTTCTTTCTTTTCTGCTTTATCATATCAACAAGCCGAGCACGAAATTTCTCTCTTTCTTGGCACAGCGATAGATATTTATACATCTTTTAAATCGATGTTTTTTCCTCGTACAATTCAATATGAACACATCTCGAACGCGTGAATGCCAAATAGCTACTGTATAGAATAGCTGCTACTGTATAGAAACGACTTAAATTATACGAATGTTTGTCATCCTCAACAGCAGAAAATACTATCGACCGGTTGATTTGTTAAGACTTAAATTACACAAATCGCTATAGTATACACCATTCTAAACGATAAATCGATAAGCAGAAAATAATATCTGTGAAATAAAATTATAATCGACCTATACTCCTTCTTAAACCCGTATTATTATATGCGTATTTAAAGTCAAGCGACAGTTGTTCTTCAATGATAATCTGCTAACCTATAAAGTATCTAACTTTCCATGGTAACCGTCCCTGCTACCTCAAATACGTGTTATACACTATTTTTTTTATCTTTACAATATCTGTGATTTGTAATATCTGTAATGTCTTTGTAATATGTAAATATATATATATATACATATATATATATATATATATATACATATATATATATATATGTAAATACATGTAAATAGTGCGCGTCTCTCTTTTCTTTCGTAGATCGAACACAAGTTATGAGCATATCCTTTAGAACGCCTGTACACCTGCATTCATCTGCATAGCCTACTCTATTTGAGATGTTTAAATCATTACGCGTAAAGAGTCTAAAAGAAATTTTAAACAGAAGCTTAACAGCTAGCTTATTAATGTCCTTTTATTTACATTTGTATATTTAGTAACAGATGCACGAGAACAGTAATTGCATCTATTATACATACATACAAGTTAGAGTCATATATCCTGTTTATACATACATATGCATACATATTCACAACATACACATATTTAGCACGTTATTTCATTATTTTTGGATAGTTTAGCTACGTATCATTATAAAGATTAAGTGTATCTTTGATTGTCAGTCAATAGGCTTTTTTTTACTTTTGATCCCACATCAAATAATTGTGCAACGAATTTACATTTTACATACATATCAATCGTTGACGTTCTGTCTACCTATTTTCTCCCCTCGCATCATCATCGTTTACGTGCATGTTTTTCCGTTATCCCGTTCTTCCTTCTATCGATTGAACCGTGTTTAAATAGCGTTAAAGTATCAGATAAAAAGGTTACAGTCGATCTAAATACATAGCTAATGCACAACGAACGAAATTTTCTCACATTAATAATATTTTTCTTTGCATTCTGTACAATGGAACTACCTTTTAGATATATGAAACGCAAGGGAGTAGTTAATCAATTACACACACTGTATCGTAAGAGAAAGCTAAATACCTTGAACACTAATGTTTCTGTGTAATCATGTTGTATAAAAAATAATTCGATACAACTGTACGCACGTACTTAATACTTAGACAGATCTGGATTTCAGTGCCAGAGTGTATTTAATTCATACCTTCCAAACTTTCGAAAAGAGCAAATCGTAGTAGCGGGAAACTAAACGACATGGAACGAAAAAATGTTTACTATCGAGAAGAATGACAAATTTTATACGGAAAACATGTCTATAACGTGTAAAATAGCATTTTTGAAATTTAACACACTCTGGTTTTGGTGCCCATATGTATGTTCAATTACATATTGTGTGTGTGCACGTGTACATACATACATACATACATACATACATACATACATACATACATACATATGTATAATATAATAATATAATATAGATATACTATAATATAGATATAATAAAATATAGATATACTATATAATCAAGAGGTCTACAATGTGCAACTGTTCAAAGCCAGTAGTACGAAAAATCGAAAACCTGTCGTTGCTCGCACTTCACTAAATTACATTAGTTGACGGCGTTCACGACAGTTATTCATGCTGTTTATTATTTAATCGATTGGATTAATGGTTGCTCGGCAAAGCACGGTAATTCCGGGTGACAGCGAACGATTACGGTCTCGTGAAGCGATATCGGTACGGTGTCCAGGTGAATAATTCTATGGAAAGAATAGATATACGAATATAGTATACCAACAATATAATATATAGTATACATTCTGTTAAGCATGTGTTATGCCAAAGGGTTACAACGTGCATAATGTTATCGCGTCCCGATACACCTTTTCACATTTGTTGATAATTAATCTTTATGCACAAATTACAGGAAATTATCTGGAAAAATATGCATATATTTACATACTTGTGTGAATTTATCTGCGATTACAAGACTTGAAAAGCACGATACACAGAGAATTTTCGTTGAAACGAGTATCGAGATGCCATCGACACGATGTATATGTATTACATCGTATTTACATATATATGTGTGTAATCATAACTACAACTATATATATATATATATATATATATATATATATATATATATATATATACCTATATATATATATATATACCTATATATATACCTATATATGTATCGGTGGACAGGTTTGAGTTAATGAGCGCGTCTGATAGATGATGATGCGCGTTATTATACATTGTCACGCATGCTAGGTGATCTTGGTGGCTGCTGTTGTAATAGCTGCGATACTACAGGATACGAGGATAAGATGCATGTTGAACGTTAGGCATGCATCAGTTATTTAGTAATGAAAATGAACGAGGACGTCTTGATCTCGTTTCTTAAAGTATTGCGTGTCAAATCTTTCGACATCTCGAATTGAATTGCGTGTTTCTCGTCGAACTTGATAATACGTATGTAAGTAAGTAAGTACATATAACGCATACATTTTTCTATAAAATCGGAGATTTATTAAATATTACATGGAAACAAATTTCCCCGATTCATATTATTCCTAATAAGAATTTCTTGTACTTGTAATATTCCCTAATATCGAGTAATGTTCAAATTCGAAATGCATATCGATCAACCTGATCGATTCAATTATAATAAACGTGTATTTCTTCTTTCGATTTTTTTTTCTTTTCTTGCCTCCACCGCCATCATCTTAGCGTACAGTTCACCTTATTCTTACTCTACTTTGATTTAAAGCATATCATTCTCCGAAAAACATTTCTTTTTTCGTTGAATCGTACAACGGTATTCAAAGGACGCGAGATAAAGAAATAAATGAAAAAAAGGCTATCCGGTCGGTACAGTATCTGAATTTTAAATCTTGAATTTATTCGCAACTTGGAATAGTAATGTTTAAATTAGCGATAGAAAAATTATTTACAAGTACTGCCACCTCACCGATTTCGATGATTTTCGAATATGTTGTAGAAATCGAAATCAATATTTTGAACAACTTTCCCTGTACATATAATCCCCGCTCGGTCTTTACTTCCGAGATACCCATCGAAATATTTTTCAAATTTTTATTCTGACGTTACTTTGAAATTAAAGCGAAACTTAACGTAAAGTAATCGAAATCAGATCAAAATTCATTAATTGCTCGATGACAGCTTGATCATCTGTATTTGGTTAGATTTGAGTTAGGTACTTTAAATAGGTCTCTCATCTCGCTGGAATAGCTAAGCCAAGTTGCATTTCCTTCTCATCTCCCTTTACTCCCAGAGTAAAAGTGAGAGAAATATTTTCATGGATGTCTCGGAAACTCGAAAGATCGAGCGCGGGTAATACTTATCGGGAAAATCGATGAAAATGTTGATTTCTTCTACGATAAAATCATCGTTGATTGGAAAATCGTCGAAATCTGTGAGGCGATAGTACGTGTAAATAATTATCAAAAGTTTTCGTTCCGTCCTCGAACATGAAATCATCTACTACCGTAAATAACACATACACTACCACTCATAAATATTCGACCGATCGACGCTTCTATAGTAATATATTTTTCGCAGTAACGATATAGTACGTACATATGAATTCAACCGAATCCTACAAATTCACGAATAGAACTAAAATTAATGCCTAGAAATAGTAGTTTGTAGGTACTTACGGAATCAACAGATTACAAATTTACATAACTTACCAATAGCACATTGCATTACAGTCAAATAGGTCTGTAAACTACATTTTTGAAGATTGGAGGATAAATTGCACATTATCTTTAAACGATAAATTCCACCGCGTCGAGATATTCCACGACATAACGCCATATACATATAATTCTAACGATCGTAAAAAACAAGGTTATCATCGTAAAGAATAATGTAGATCCTCGTTCTATCGTAAAGAAGCAAGCGTTCCGATACTTATGAACGGTAGTGTATACGAAAGTTTCGTGCGATCAATCAGCTTGACGATCAAATTAACGAAATGAGTCGCTACAAGAGCGATGCAAAGCTACGATGTTTGAACATTGGCTAGATTCGATACGCCCTACGATTTACCGTTGCTAGTGAAGCATGGACAGAGCGCGTTCAGTATTCGACTGCAGAATCCACGGGCACGATGATTCCAACCAGCGACGCTACCGATACCCTTCAGTCTACTTCCTACGCAAACAAATATTCTGTTTCTTTTACTGAAACTAGGGAACAAGCGATGAATGAAAATAAGCTTGCAGACATATTTATCTTGCTTTCTCGTCATGCCTTTCTATCGATTATGATGCCAAGTACGTAGAATTCTTTTTTTATATCATACTATAAGGCTTACCTTCACTGACAGCTTTCTGAAACATGAAATTGTCAATGAATAATTACGTTCGACAGCGTTTTTTTGAAAGTCGACGAACAAAAGATTTGCGTGTCACTCGCCTCCGTCAACACCTTCCTTTTTGATGCTTCCGTGATCGCCGTTTGTATAACTTCACTCACAAACTTGCTCGTTTCTCTCATTAGCTCTTCGTCATCTTTGAAAGCCTCTCTCTGTTGTTCCAGCGTCCCAGTAGTTAACATCTTTTCCCGTTCCTCCATAGTCCATTTACAAGAAACGGTATTGTTCATTTCTTCAGTCATAATTTCTACGTTGATGGGCTCGAATCTGATTAATTTTGACCAGTGATATTCTTAGAATATTTCAGTGAAATATTCATTCTGTCGAAACTGCGAACGAGTATACATCTTTCTTTTTCTTCTTTCCTTTCTCGAATAATTTCATTAGGAACAGAAATTACATATACAGACTTTCCTATCGATACAACGGTTACAACGCTACCAATACTGCGGCTGCTAGCATCTCACAATTCTGTTGTATTTAATATTTAATTTGACATAATACAGAATAACCAAAATAATACGACTCGTCGATAAAACGAGCACAATTTAAATCATATCCAATTTGACTGTTATTTCTTCACCTTCGCAAATAATCGTAGTTGAATTCTTCTTAAAAGATGTTATTGCGAAATGAAAAAACTGCTCATGACTGTCATGATACAGGCTAGGTAGATAGGAGGTGTTGGTAGCACCATACTAACAGTTGTTCAACGGAATTGTATATGTACATTTATCGTATATTGTTATCAGAACGGACAAGAAAATGGAAAAGCACAGATAATACCCGTTTTACTTACATTTGCGGAGAAACTCGAAGAAAAGGCGATTGACCTTTTGGGCATATGTAGATATCGAGCTACAGGTGGTGCGCATTCGTTCTACAAGGGAGACCGAGTGTCGACTATTCAACGTCATGATGTATTCTTTCGACCTTACTCGAATCGATTTCCTTTCAACCTTTCCAAAGTCCAAGTCCGTCTTAATCAATTAATCCGAGTTTTCTGTGAGGATTTACTTGATTTTAGTACAACTGCAGTTTCGACATCCTGTTTTTGTTCACGTCTAGCTCCCTGCCTCTCTCTCTCTCTCCCTCCCTCTCCCTCTTTCCCCTTCCTCCCTCCCTCCCTCCCTCCCTCCCACCCTCT
>NT_177000.1:739639-761872 GCF_000188095.3 Bombus impatiens
ACCCTCTTACTTCTTCCTTCTTTTACTCTTCCTTCCCGTGAAAAAGCAAAATATTAATATATCCGTATAAACTAAATGTGAGAATTGTCGTTACCGCTACTGTTACAAGATATATATATATCTCGGAAAGAAGAGATCATACGTGGGTACGAACGATAACGACCGATACGCATGTCCAAATTGTGCTTCGCGGTACGCCCGACCACCGACCAACACTGATTCGCCGCGTAACGATCGAACGTCTGCCAGCGGTGTCAGCCTCGGCTACTGGCTCAGTTTGCCTGACTGAATATCACCCCGGGGAAACGTTTCGGAGCATGCGTCGACCTCCACGCGACTATTAACTACGTACTTGCCTTCTAGTTGTGCGGTTTATTACCCCCTTTCTCACACTTCTTCGCTCTATTCAATTTCATATTTACCTTTCATATTTCCACATTTTTCCTCTTTCTTCCTTCCTCAATTTCACAACGAAACTATGATTTTTCTATTTGTTCTTCCTACTTTCTCCCAATTTTTTTCACATATTTACGCATTTCCATTGCAAATATACTCCTCGCCAAGAAGATAGCCCATGTGTGCTATCTTTAATTTCTCAATGACGCGTGTAGAGTTTTTCACCTATAACGTATAATATCAAAACATTATGAGCTCAGAATATGCGGTTCGTTGAAAATAATTAAAGATATTACGAGGTTTAGTGTGTAACGAAAAAAATTGTTTTATTCTAAGAACGAAATGATGGCACACTCTGTTAATATGTTTAGAAATTGCTCGGTAGTTTACGATCTATCAACGAGCAAAGATTACAGTACAATATTATATAAATTTCCAAGTATAGGACGCGGAAAAGAATTAAACGAGTCTGAAAAAAAACAAATTCTTGAACTAAAACAGCAATAGTAATAAGAAGAAGTCATAAAGTAATACATAATTTCTTAAAAAATGTTGAGGATTATGGCAAAAAGAAACGTATTGGTCGGCCGTCATCGTTATCCGATCGTGATAAGCGAGCAATTTTGCGTGTAGCTTCCAACTCGCAGTTAACGACGAAGCAAATAATGGAAAAATCTAGTGTTAGTGCCAGTGTTTCGAGTGTTCGTCGAGTTCTACTATCCTGCAAAGATATTAAGAGGCCGAAAAAGAAACCTTAGTTAACAACGAAACACAAAGTAGAACGTTTACGCTTTGCGATAGAAAGAATGCATTGGAAAAAGAAATGGAGAAGGGTACTATTTTCAGACGAAGAAGATTCAACTTGGATGGTCCTGATGGGTTGCAATATTATTTTCATGACATAAGAAAAGAGACAATGTCGGCAATTCGACGACAAATGGGAGGAGGGGGTGTGATGGTTTGGGCCGGCATCGGTTATTTCGGCAACACATGTATCAAGTTCATCAATGGGAGAATGAATAGTGTCCGATATATAAATTTAATCAAAGAACAAATAAATAATCATGCAGAACGCATTTCTCGACCTGATTACATCTTTCGACAAGATAATGCATCTGTACACGCATCAAGATTAGTCCAATCATACTTTAATGAAAATAATATACCTATTTTGCCGTGGCCTGCACGCTCCCCGGACCTTAATATTATTGAAAATTGCTGGACAGAACTTGTTCGCGGTGTATACGCGAATGGGATACGTTAAGTCAAAGTTATATCCAGAAACTATATAAATCGATACCAAATCGTACAATAGAAGTAATAGAAAATAAAGGGGGATGTAATCATTATTAAATAACTATATATGTTTGATAAGTAATTATTGATAGTTACAATTTATGTTGATTATTATTTTCTTATTGTACGTGTGCTATCATTTCGTATCATAAAATAATATTTTTAAAAATAATTTGAAAATAATATTCCATAATATTTTTACTTATTTTCAACGAATCGTATATTCTGAGCTCATAATGTTTTGATATTGTACGTTACAGACGATAAACTCTACACGCGTCATTAAAGAAATTAAAGATAGCACACCTGGGCTATCTTTTTAGCGAGAAGTGTAATATTAAGCACGTTAATAGAGACACAGTTTTATTTTAAGAGACACAGATATATTAGATGCATCTTCAAATAATATAGAATGGAAACTATTAATCGTTGAAACAAGACTACATCTGTCACATCTGTTACATATAATTAGTAGAAAGTAATTAACTTATATATTTTACTTGTTATACATTTTAATATTTTCGTCGTTCCTCTTTTGTAGGTATCTTAGAGATGCAAATATGTCTGTGATGTGCCCGTCCCCCTAAGGGCAAAAACCTTTCGAAGGTGAGCGAAAAGAAGGCGATACGGAAAGAGGTAAAGCTAGTAGGAGGGAAAAGGAAAGGAGAGTAAGCAAGACAGAAAGAGTGAGAGTGAGAGAGAGTGAGCGAGAGAGAGAGAGAGAGAGAGGGAGAGAGGGGGAGAGAGAGATGGAGAGAGAAAGAGAGATTTCTAAACATAGTAGAAGATCAATATTGTTAGATATTTAACCATTTTCTGTTTTATTCTCTGTATCATTAAAATTACTCTTGTGCAATAGATATTTACCATAAGTACTTATTGCAAAGAATAGTATTCGTTGGCTATACAGAAAAAGTTAATCGAGATTATCGAGATATCGTAACGGTCGCTTATCACTAAATATGAAATGACGATTATATGAAATTCATTCGACGTGCATTGGATTAAACAACTATTCGAAAAATCCCTTTTAATTGAATTTTATCTTAGATGAACGAATGTCTCTATTATAAAATGTGTCTCCATATGCATATATCGCTTATTTTACTTTCTTTAATATCTCTCTCTTTAATATCTTCTACTTTTCCTTTTTTTCCAAGACATACGCGCACAATATAATTTCCAATTTCGTTGAATGATTCTTGCTGCATGATTTGCACGAAAATATTCTACGTTCGCTAAGAAAGCTCTCTTTACGTCTAACTCGCTTTCCTCCTTTAATCGTTTATATAAACTACGTTGAGCAACAAGGTGATCCTGCAATCGTACATGTATGCTTGGATGACTTTCTAAATGTTTCATTTTTGACAATTGATATTTTGATAACGCAGACGATAATATGTAACAAATAGATATAAAGACAGATTGTACAGACCTGAAGAATGGCATATTCTTCGTTCACCAGATTCTGTCTGATTCGAAGACTAAGTTTATACACATAAAGCGATCCGATATTCCTGTCGTATTTTTCAAATTGATCCAAACATCGTCTTCTCGCTTTATAACTGCGTGCCATTGCATTACATTATTAAATGTAACTAATGTTCATCATACAGTCATTTATAAAAGACATGATAAAAATAATGATAATAATAAGAATAGCAATAACGATAATAATAAGAAGTTTCTTCTTTACCGTTCATTGCATAAATCGTTCATTCTCAAATAACATATTCCGTCAAGAGATTTCAAATGAAGATCGAACCACTCAACTTCTACTTCCACAGATCTTTTTCGTACTTCATTCCTTAAATTTGTAGCGGACAACTTCGACGAGAATTTGGCTCTAAAATATTTACTTCTTGTAAAATATATTGTATATGTATACGTACACGTACATACATACACGTATGTATAGATATTCATTTCTATAATTGATATATTGAGCATAATATAGTAAACTGTATATTAGGTATACATTACATTAGGTATTACAACACGTATTTCAGATTCTATGAAACAATAATGTTTTTTACCTTATTTTCGATTTGCTTGACAAGAAAGGATAAAAAGTTACTTACGTTCGCATTTTTATCTTTTGTTTCAAACTTTCTTGAATATTCTTCCTTACGAGTTTTCTTCTTTCCCAATTTAATTCAATACTTTGCAAAAATTGGTTCGAGTCTGATTTCTCATTTTCAAGTAGAATTTCCCACTCTATTGAAAAAATGTACGATGTTGTTACGGATCATCCGCTTTACGTAGAAACATACATACATACATAAATACATACATACATATATACATACGTGTCATTTCAAGTTTAGCTTTGTCAATGTTTCTTGTAAAATCATATAATTCAGTGTCCCAGGTTGTTTCCTTTACGAAATGCTGCTTCGAATTAGCTTTGATCAAACAACAGAATAACTCAACTTTTTCGAATAATATCTTCTTTCGTGAATAGAAATCTTGTTCAGGTGTTTCTCCAACTTCAACATTCGAATGCTACATACATGTATAATTTATTCATTACCGAACAAGTAGAACAAATTTTCATATAGAATGAATTATTAAAGTTAATAATTTTATAAACAAATTGTCTAGAAATGCCGTATGCGTTATCGTTCTTTCCTACACACACACACACACACACACACACGCACACACACACACACACACACTGGTTGCTTTTCGACTACATACTTCTTTTGTGAGAACCGTTAAATACCCATCCATTTGGTCAATCTGAATTTAGAATAATATGTATATGCGTATATATATATATATATATATATATACATATAATATGTTCTCCCTTCTTTCAATCAATTGTACAATTGCATAAAATGTGCCACATCGAATTGGACCCGTACACTATATGCGATCGTTCGTAAGCCTACGTGAAATACATACACGTATGTATATAATCAGATTATTTAGTTTTCGGTGTCCATAGTTACGAGTTGATGATTACCGGATATTACGCAAATTTGTTGTCTCTATATGACTTTCGTGAGGAATATCAACATGTAGATGTTAAATCGAACTTATTTTTAACGATAAACTCAATTCACGATTTGATAACATTTTATTTCGCATGATATTTAAAGGAACTAATTAAAATGAAAACTCGTTTAAATTCTTTAATACATATATACATATATGTATGTACCTATATACACGTACCTGCGTAATTACATAGATGATTTATAATCGAGACCATTTGAGAATTCAGGAGTTGTATCGTTTTCTAATTTATGAAAATATCCATAAAAGCAAATTTATATTTGCAATTCAATTAAATTATTATAAAAGATTTTCACTTTAAATTTATATTTTAATAATCATCTTATTTAATGAAGATTAACCTGGAACGGAATACCAGATTTCCTTTCTGATAATATTAACGAATTAAATTGTATCGATTCCAAGCGCTTAAAATCAGTATCGTATCGTAAATGTTAGTGTCATAGAAAATTGTATCCGAGATTTGAAAATGATCAACGCTCTAAATTGTAAGCAGTATGCATAGTTCATAGCACACATTTACATTTACATATTTACATGTATGTATAAGAATAATGAACTGTATTTTATACACCGTGTTTCCTTCATATTTATAATAATCCAAAGAATATATTGGTTAATCTATATAAGCAATATAAGCCAACAATGTTACGTTGTTTCTTAACTCGTTTCCTAATCCCATACGTAATAATAATGTTAATCGAAATTTTTAGTATGTTTGCACATACATAATTCGCTGTTCAACTCTTTTATCATTTAAGTTAAATTGGCTGCAGTTTGGTTGCGCTAGTGTTGCTGCTAGTAATACGCCAGTGCTGCTACGTGGATGCGATTGCCAGAATTATTAGTCGATTTCAAGTCCAAGTATCGTTGGATGTGTTGAGGAGTCGTCTGCGATACAATAAATATGGCGTACCGTGGTGTGAAAGGTTCTGATCCGTTTGTTTCGAAAACATCGCGAAATGAACGTTTTGCGCAAATGTCAAAGCAAGAGCAAATTATTCAGCAAAAAAAGCTTGAAATACAAGCAAAGATGCAAGAGCAAAAAGCAAAAGAAGCTGTGGAAAACTTGAAAAAGACAAATACGATAGCTCCGAATTTGATAGAAAATAAAACGAATTGTTCCAAGTAAGTAGAGCTATATCACTTCCAGAATAATTTCATATTTATTATTGCGTGAATAGATTCCCTTTTCGTAATTTTTCGTATTAACTGTTAACACTTTAACTTAATTAGTTTTCATGTGTGAATAAAACTGCAGTGTGGATGTCAAAATACTGATAACAAGCTGACAGGGTTATGGAAATATTTATGTATTATAGTAATAGTTTTAGTCTTTTTTTATTTGTTGTAAATAATCACCTGTTGATTTAGTACTTTGATTTAGTAATATCTTATATCTATATCTGTATCGAACGTCTTATGTTTCATTACAGAAAAGACGAAAACAAGTCAGTGATATCTCAAACCATTAATTTATTTGCTAATGATGGCAGCTTTTTGGATCAATTTAAAAAAATTGCAAGTAATAAGGTAACAGGAAAAACAGAGACGATGTTTCCTTTGAAGATAGAAGAAAAAATGGAAGAAAGTGCACAGGATAAGGAACGAAGAAGAAATAACGACAGAAATACAGACTGGGAAAATAGGAAAGACCGCAGGAGGGAGGATTCTCATTGGGAAAAGAGTTCTGACAAAAGACATAGCTCTTCTTCCAGTCCGTCTCCTACTAAACGTTCAGCATCTCAAGGTCCAGAAGCTAGACATTCATTTAATCAAGTAACTTCTAACGATCAACGTATGCAGCACAGCAATCAACAGTTTCTTTCTCGGAATGGAAATCTATCTGCTGTTCCATCCCTTGCATCTCAACCTATAACGTATCTCACAGGTGTACCATCACCTAATGTGAGAAGTATCGTAACCAACGTACCTCCTCCAAATTTATCAAAAATGCCTCCTCCGAAAAGTATGTGTAGCACTTTCCCTAGACTGGATGACCAATCTGGAGATCCAAGAATGCCAATAACATCACCCCATACAGTCCGTCCACCTCCACCTCCACCTCCTATACCTGTGCAACCTGTTCCACCAAACACCAACGTACCTCCACCAAATATTCATATTTCTCGGACAATACCATCTAATTTACAAAGTTTACCACCACCACCACTGCCACCTTCAACCGTTCCATTAGCATCTTTATTATCTACATCGTCATTAACGTTGCCAACGTCATCAATGTCGCCAACATCGTCATTGCTGTTATCATCCCCACCACCACCACCACCACTACCACAATCGTCCCCATTACTCTCATTATCATCTTCCTGCTCTACTTCTTCTGCTATCTCCTGTTGCCCCAATTCCTCCTCCTCCTTCTCCTCCTCCACTTCTTCCTCTTCTTCGTTTACATTGACATCAACAACACTACAACTACCTTCACTGCTAAAATCGCCATTGCCGTCGCCATCGCCATCGTCATCGTCACCGTCATCATCGTCCTCGTCATCGTCCTCAGCATCATCGTCATTGACGCCATCGTTGTTACCGTCCTCTTCGTCATCATCGTCGTCATTATCCTCATCGACATTATTATTATCGTCGTCGTCGTCGTCGTCGTCGTCGTCGTCGTCCTCGTCCTCGTCATCCTGTTCCCTGTCCTTGTTGAAACCAAGGCCATCGCGACCATCGATCCCTACAGGAAACTTACTAAGAGGAAAAGCGAAAGACTTGGAGCAACGACGAGGTCAAGACTCCAATCTAGTGACACTTTCCGACGCGGCTGTGTCCCTGTTAAGCGGCTGCATCACCGACGAGAATTCGATCGATCCTTTGGTACTCAGCTCTGCCAACCTCGCCAGCAAAGTCGCTCTGCGAATACCGCAACCTCATCAAAGAATCTCCGGTTTCGGAATGAAAATCAAACCAAACTTGAGTATCAGGCACATTCCTAATCCTCAGGCTGTGGTCGCGTCGCAATACAGGAATCAAAGAGTCAGTTACTTCAATTCTGCCTCGCAACAGCCACCGTAATTCTTTCTCCGCTAACAGTACGAGCTATCCTCCTGTGTATCCTCCATTCTTTTCACCACTTCCTATGGTAATAGCCAACAATCTGGTCGGTGTCTCTGACTTTTGTCCAACTTTAAAAATCGTTACCGAGAATGAGCAAACTATCGCGACAAAGATTTTATTTTTATTTTATTTTTATGCACTCGTCCATTGCAGCTAAAGCGATAAAGTTGTCGACGAGAAGCGTCCTCTCCGATGATTTTCGAACGTGTTACAAAGATCGATCGCTTTGAACGATTTTTCTCTTTACGTATAACCGGCGGCTGGCTTTAGTCATCAGATTAGGTTGGGTTAATATTAATCCGATCGCCGCGAGGCGGCCAGCCAGCGTTTCACTGCTTAATCGCTTTAAAGAGTAACTGAATAAATTCGTTGAATCTCAGTAAAGTGAAGCAACGAAATGTTGACCGCCATTACGTTGCATCCGAGTGTCCGACTCAGAATCCAGGTAATTATACGAATAATCGACCGCGAGGTGAACGTATCCTTCTATATTATTGGTATCATCAGAATCGAGTACGCGACGACACTTAGCTTCAACCGGACAACAATGCGGTGTACCACCTCCTACACCATTACAACCTATGAACTTGCCACCTCCAAACATTCCTCCTCCTAATATGTTACCAACAATGACACAAATGCCACCAAGCATAATGTCGATTCCGGCTACGCAGACAATCGTGGTCAGTGTACCGAATGCGTCAAACGTGCCAAATGTCCCAAACGTCCCACCGCCAAATGTAATACCATCTGTGATGATGTCCGCTCCACCACCAGTCCACAATGTTGCCTCGAATATGAATTCAATTCCAGCGCCCAATCTTAATATTCCACCTCCGAATGTACCACCCCCTTCCTTAATTCCAAACGCCAGACCGCCGCTTTCTTTAATGTCGACCAGTTACCCTCTTCCTAATCAAGTCGCTCAGGTACCTATGGGACCACCTAATGTACAAGTGCCACCACCAGTGAGGCCATTGACTGATCTACAAGCCTCTGAACAGCTAGGTACGATATGTCGATTATTTTCATTTATTTCTTCGTTTCGACGTATCGCCGCGTGTTTATATTTACAAAGAACAAGTTATTTCCTGTAAAATGGATTACTTGTTCGCGCAGTCCAGAATATGTAAGTGTGCGTGCGTATGCGTATGCGCGCGCGCGATACGCCGAATACAAGACGCGTGGGCGAATACGAAACTTGCAAATAAGCAAATTCGTGCTGATCATTCGTGTAGACGAATACGTGTTCTACACTACAGAAACAAAAACAAAATCCAGAGTTTTTAGCGTTGTTACGCATGTCTGACAAAGGCTTCTAAGTGTGTCCCGTAGAGGCTGAGCAGCTGGCACGCATCGTCGCTGACTGTGGGGATGAAATCGAACAAGAAGCACGAGAGAAGAATGCCCAAGATCCTAAATTATGGTAACTACTGTCCTCTCTGGTCCCCCATCTATAGCCTCTTTATACGTGTAGCGTTTGCACATATCACATTTTCTTTATTTCACCTTACGTATCGTTCGTTCGTCTTTTTTGTACAACATTGCTCTATTTTAAGCACTAGATACAGCATTTAGGTGTAATGTATTACGATGCTTGCTTTGTCTGTACCACTTCTCCATTCTCTACTTCCTTTCTAATCAAGTAGCGAAATCTTATCGATAATATTTGATAATAACGATACGTGAAATTGTAATTAAAATTTGACCAATAAGTTTTTTAATTATACATATATCGTGCGCCCAAAACGTGAATGTTTTTCTTCATTTCTTATTTACAATTATTTATAATTACTATTTTATCCTCCGTAAAACAACATACATTAGAGTATGTTCCCCTAATTAGTTTATAAAATATTTCTTTTATAAAATAAAGACGATACTTAAATTCTTCAATGTAATTGCCGAATCAAAAGCTTGACATATTGGACGAACATACGAATATACGATTTGTTTTCTTATAAAACACCTGTTATCTTCTATTCTTTCTTCTTATTCTTTTTTTCTTTTATTTTTTTTTTCTCTTTATTGTGTCTCTTTTAATCTAAAGGAATTTAATTTAGGAGACTATGTTACTCGTCAGAAGTTTTAAGTTTTGTTTTAATCAAGGTTTCTGCACCAAAAGCAAAGTGCAGCCTATATGCAGTACAGGGGATTGGTGGCAAAATTTCGCACTGAAAAATCCGTTAAGGAAAATAAAAACGCCGGCGCGGAACTCTATTGTCCGGAAGAAGCTCTCAGCGATAATGACGATAGCGATCAAGGTCCTACCGCTAACAAGCATGTTTCACCACAAGGTATATATAATGTATATTTATTTTTGCATCGTGTCATCGTCTACCATTATTGATTGTAATTATTTGTACATTAAACAGAAAAGAAACGAGAGAGAGAGAGCGATAACAATTCTACAGATCGATCAAAGGAAGACAATAAGGAAGAACGTAAACGAAAAAGACGTAGCCGATGGGGTGATCCAGATAATAAGGTGCCTGTAGCAGAAATGAACACGTTAACCAGCCATAATAAACAGCAAAGTAGTAGTGGCTTTTCACAGCCAGGTATCGCGATTCCTGGACAAATTGGACAACCGGCTGTTATAATTCCATCACCAAAAGTGCAACGTACGGAAACAAAGAACCCTATGTTAACTAAAATATCAAGGAACGATCCAGCCTTGATACAATATGCTCGGCAAACTTTTGGTACGTTAGATCTCACTGAAGAGCAATGGAAAAAAGCCGAAGATCATTACAAGGTGACAAGATTGTTTATTTTAAGATTGTTTTATTTCAAGCGTTCATTTAAGATTTAAGATTAAGATCGAGCTTAGTACTTTGTTAATTCAACAATGTGTAATTTCTGCCAACTCACTCATCGTTTATTCTAACTTTCATTCAGATAAATCTTCTCTACCAAAACTTATTAAGAAAAAGAGAAGAAGTAAGACGTTTAGAAGCACAGGGCAAGCACAAATACGAATACGACAGTGACGAAGAGACGGAAGGTGGTACTTGGGAACACAAACTCAGATCTGCCGAAATGGAGGCTACTCAGATGTGGGCTGAAGAATTGACGGCCCAAGCAGAAGGAAAGCATCATATTGGTGATTTCTTGCCACCGGATGAACTTAAAAAATTTATGGAACAATATAACGCAGTTAAGCAAGGGAAGGAACCTGACCTAAGCGATTACAAGGAGTACAAACTAAAAGAAGATAACATCGGTACGCAGCTTGCCTTTCTTTGCGCGTGCATGTATTTACATATATATTAAAATATATATGTATCTTTTTGTCAGTAAGTTATGTTTGACAACCAAATTAACGAAGATTGCAATTCTTTAGGATTTCAGATGCTACAAAAACTTGGTTGGAGCGAAGGACAAGGATTAGGTAGCGAAGGCAATGGTCGCATCGAACCCATTAATAAGTAAGTAGTTCCTGACTGATTGTACTTATTATATTCGCGTTGATTTCACATATAAACATATAATACATGTGAATTATTTCTATGATAGAAGTTTGCCGTATTATTGAATTTCCTTAGCATTTTATTTGATCTATCTGTGACCATTTCCTACTTTATTTATTAATACCAATATCTTCGATGTTGTATCGACATTTCTCATTTTTCTATAGAGCAACCAATAGATTCGACAGTGCTGGTTTAGGTTCCGAAAGACCGGATGGTGTATCCAGGGACGACGATGAATTCGATGCCTACAGAAAGAGGATGATGCTTGCCTACAGATTTAGGCCTAATCCTTTGGTAATTTTGTCAAACATCTAAAAAATTTCGGAATGCCAAAGTTATGTTTCATATGCTTAACCACTAATCAAATGTTTATTCTTCTTCCCTTTATTTTTAGAACAATCCTCGAAGACCTTATTATTGAAAAGAAGGTGACATTAGTAGATCGTATTCGAGGCATTATATATCGTGATGTTCCATTTAGTTGGAAGATAAATTGTCATTATTTTGTACATTTGAAATATAATACTAAACGTACAGATTACAGTTATAGTTACAGTGACATAATAAATGAAATCCCAATCTTGTTTCTATTTCTATAGATGTTTACTCTGTTTTTCTTATTGTATGTATGTACGATTATGAATGCTCATTAGAATTATTAAATGAAATATGAACTGTGAATGTTTTGTTACATATATTATTTGTACGTAGGTTTCATATTTGATGCACCGTGCGATATGTATTGGATTGTAGAAGCATCGATTAAGTACAGAGTAGACGTAACATAATTATATGGGGCTTTGTGTCTCACAAATTCCAACTGAATACCAACTTCAAAAAAATCAAAGTATTTCCTATTACATTGGACAAGCGTACTTAAGCGCTTATACATTGATCGATCTGATTGTTACATTGCCCTAACATAGGGAATATATCACGCCTCACAAGTCACATGGTCCCCCAAATATGGGACACGTAAAAGCAACGACAGGTGTCAGCTCTATCCTGTATTCAGTCCGTGACAAAACATTCCGGTTAATTTGTATCGATAAATGAAACAATTTTACCGATCTACATACATACATACATATGTGACGATACCTATGTATACTTGAATTTATAATGTACTCTTTCCCGTTCCCTTCTGCTTTCTTCCTCTCTTCATTTTTATACTACTATCTATCTCATTGTCAGTCTGTCGGTTCACTATTTTTCTTGTACATCTTCTTTCCGATCGTATCTTGTTACTTTTTCCTTTATCGCATTTACCGAATTACTGTATTGCATTCTTTTTTTCGATTTTGATTAAATTCGTTATTTAATCTTTTTCATTTCTTCATTCTCATCGTTGTCGTTGGAATTTTAATGCATATTTCACATCGATGCGCCCTGATAATCATGGAATGCACATTTCACAGTAATACCAAGTATGCCTGTTCTCGTTTCTTGATCAACAATTGTATCGACGTCTCGATCAAGGTGAAAAGTCTGACACGTTCTCTTAGAACGTAAGATCATGACATTCTCGAAATATTTCACACAAGTTCTCTTAGATTCGGAAAACAATGTTTTGATTTGTTCGTAATCTCACACGAAGAGTATAGATACGAGATAAAAGCTCAGCTATAAATAACTGACGACATTTATCTTATTTAAAAGCAATTTTCACCTTTGAATTAGCTTACCTTAATAATAGTTGTTTCCTTGATCTTCATTTTACGTTTAAGTTATGTAATTTTAATTCTCGTTCCAACTATTCTCTAACACATTTTAATTAAAAGATAAATAATGATTTATAAAAAGATGATTTATAATCATTACGAAAAAAATGAAAGTTATCAATACGTTAGATGCAAATATATTAAATATTAGATAGATATCGATGCGATATAGATATGTATTTACAAATTGATATATCATACGCAGGTAATGTTCGGTTTATCCCTGTTTATTTCTCAATCAACTGTAATCGATATTGTCAGAAAGTCAAAAGTAGGAGTAAAATGGCTGTTGGAACTGTTGAAAGTTTGGAAGTGCGAAGAACGGCAGCAGTAAGAATTAAAACAGTATTTACGATGTATGTAGTAGTAGTATAGAATGACGGAATAACTCGTACTATAGATGTACTCAAATAAGCGAAGGGGCAAGCAATGATGAGGACTGACAGTCGTATTCGCGTATGGTCACATACATGTATGTCTTCGTTTTATAAGTGACGTCATCTTGTTCCTGCGATAGGAACTTCTCCTGGTGACGCTGGCAACGATATCAGTCAAGAAGGGGTAGAGTGGTAGGTAGGGTGAGAAAGAGAAGGGCAACGCAAAGGAAGGGGAAGAAGAAGTTGCAACGAAACGGAACAGTACGAATTCAAACGGATCGAACCGTTTCAGATCGGATCATAGCCTTACAGAGGGAAAGGACGGAAAAAGACCACAGAATGGTCGGTAGATCAGTGGGGAGAGGTACAAGCACTCTTTCAAAGCGGACACGTATGTACGTGAAAGTAACTCTTACTATTCAGCGGCGATCGGGAACTTGTTGGTGCTTTATGGTGTCGGCAGTCTGGTTGTTTGTATCGAATTTAAAATACGGTGCGCATAATTGCCTATTACTGTTGTGTATTTTGCTCGTTATTTCAGGAGACGTACAAACAATAAAGTGAAAAACATAAGAATAAGGAAGGGTGATGCACAATCGTATATGACATAGAGTTTGTCTATGTTTCAATTCATATCGAACTTATATATCTAGGAAGAAGAGAAGAACGGATAGATCATCGAACTTGGAAGAAAACGGAACAGGTGTCATACGCAACATTCGGTGCGAAGTGCGCGTAATCATCGAGATTCAGAAGAATTAAATAATGGTTCTGATTTTGTCTGTGGAACAGTTGCGCACATATAAATACAACAAATTGACACGGTCTTTTGTCTTTATTTTTTAAGTCGTTTCTAAGAGACATAGTATACCGCGCACACCGACATATACATTTTGTTTCATTTTTAATACGTTTATTTTTTATACGTTTTTTTCGTTCGCTTCTCTCGGAAAATCTCTATCTGTCAGTGCACAGAAATGAGATATTGATTATACTAATTACTCATTTACCGTGTGTGTGTGTGTGTGTCTTCATCAAGGGAATGTCAATATTCGTAATGATAACGGTCGTGTATATTTCGATCAAGGTGAACGAATATTAAAAGTAGAGCGAAACCAACAGAACAAGTAATGATTTTGCTACAAAGAGAAAAATGAGAAAAGTATAGGATTCGCTTAAGTTTATCATCTCATCTTATCCTTGGTGCGTATACGGTGATCAAAGTGTTATATCGAAGAGGATCGGGAATAAACTCCGCTGTGATCACTCTGAACATTCGTTATGATAACGAATTGTTATGAAACAATTTAAAATTGGTAATGGCGAAAGAAAAATCTTTTCGTGTTTGTTGCAACTTGTAATAGTTGTGTTTTCTTTGCCGAGTGTTTCGTGATTTGTGCTTCGATCAAATTGGTTTTGTTCCAGTCGAAAAGAACATTTACATTCTCGCGTATATATCTTCACTTAGAAACATTATCGTTGGTGAATTTACTTATTGCTTTGTACATATATATATATATAAGCGTTGAGAATGAATGGATGTTCGGCTTAAAAAGAAGAAGAAGAAGAACTTGCATGCGAACAACTAACCGAACATTAAGTGATCTTCGTCGGGAGTGCCGTGGGTACGTGAATTTTTAAAATCGCGTATTTTTCTTCGTTCCGTTCTTTATCTCTGCCGTTCTCTCTTTCTTTTTCTTCTGTTTCTTCTTCTTCTTCTGCTTCTTCTATTTCTTTTCTTCTTCTTTTCTTTCTCCTTTCCCTTTTATACTTCCTCGCCATTGACATTGCCGTTAAAAATATCCATTCACTCCCATATCTTTCATATTCCTTTCATTCTCTGCGATTGTTCGATCATGAGAGAAGCTGTAGTACTTGCCACATGTTTATTGGGTATCGTGTTTGCTGGAAGTCCTAGACTACCCAGGACCTCTGCCGATGAACGTAATACCCGTAACGTTAGTAACAATGGAGGCAACGTCACTGGAAACACGATACCGATACCTAGCCGCAATTCTCAACGAAATAGGTGAGTTGGCATAAAAAACAATAAATTATATTAATTAACATTGTTTTTTTTTTTGTAAAGATCAGAAGTTGAGAAAGAGTAAGATGATAGGCATTGTATCACTTAAGTTCATTCGATAGATTGATCGATGATAAATATTCGAGAAGACTAATTTCTTTTTCTTGTTTAATTTTGCGAATAGCATATAGTGTATAACATATGTGTGTGCGCGTGTGTGCGTGTGTGTGCGCGCGCGCGCGCTCGCGCTCGCGCTCGCGCGTGTGTGTACATATTCACTTAATCGTAGTTGACCAACGGACAATCTGTCCGTACAGCTTTCCTGTGTTTCTTGCGTGGTGAAAAGTTAAAAAATCGAATAATTCTTCTGGAATTTGTTATTCTGAAACAAGTACAATTTAATTGTGATTTGCTCGTTTGTGTAGCAAATTTGTACCACTTAATATTAGGAAAATGAAAACGAGTTATTTGTTTAGAACGAATGTGGTAATAAAAATAACGCCGATTCAAATAAAATTGGTTTGAGTTTAATGCTTTGATCCGACGACTTTAATCGTAAGAAATTGAACCAAGAATTTCCGTTATTGTACTGAAACAGGTTTATACTCGCCTTTTTCTTTCGCTTTCTCTTTCCATCCTCTCAATTCGTGCAACGTGTAGCAGCATACATCTACAATCTGCAGTATACAGCTATAAATCCCTCGTCGTCGTGGTGTCTCGCCTTGTGTTGTCGTTCTATTGGGGTTCATGCTAGACTTTCCCTTATGTAACTTCGCAGAACAACGCGAAAGGTGTTTGATTCTTAATAATAGTAGCGGAATTGCTAAAGAATATTTTGTCACTTATGTAATAGAATTTTATGAATTTTATCGGATCGTTGATTGTAAACCTTGTTTTCTTTCTAGAAATTACATACTGGTTGCCTTCTCATCTCGCTTTCCACTTACTTGCTTTCCTATTACATATTAGCCAAACTATCTTTTCTTTTATTTATTTACCATTTCATTTATCGCTAAGAACTTGTCAACAATAACGAGTCTGTTAATTCTTATATTTGATACACCTTCTTCTAACGACACTGCACAAACCACAACTAATAATTAATTAATCGTCTAATTAAACTGGTAGGCAAAAGCTACACCGAGATTATCTCCGTTGTCTAGAAAATTGTTTTGTTTTAGCATCTACAAGGTTTTATTTTTCAAAAACAAATCTTTAATCTTGATTAACTTGAATAAGTTGATCAGTTTGGTTTTTGTGTAGCTTAAATAACTTTTGGCGCGTAAGATCAATACAATTTCGACAATCACACCCAAATTGCATAATATAATACAATATTTAAAATAGTATGAACAGTCAACGAGAAAAACTCGACAACTCCCTTGGCGCGCGCATCATTCTTTTTTTCATGCGTAAGATTTACATGTGTATGTATGTACGAGTATAAGATGACAAATACGAAAAATCATATATTCTCTCTAATGTATGTGGTAATGTATTAGCTGGCATATACACTAGTGTTTTCTTTCTAGTCCATTTGAATTAATATTTTTTCAGGAATAAATTGATAGTAAAAATATTTTTGCATATTATATAAAGCGACTTTGGAACAATTTTCCCCTGATGCTTTATAAAAGAAATACCGATTAAACGAAAGAAACACAACCTTTTTTCACATATCGTTTTATACCTTAAACGCTATTTGTTGTACATGAAAAAGTTTCAGTAGAACTTTTCAAGTTAATAAAATTATCTGTAAAATGAGACTCGCTGCGTTAAGATAAGCCCAATTTTTATATTGTAAATTAGTAAAATGTGCGAAAAAGTACATTTTTCATAAATCATTTATAACTAGTTAAAGTTGTCGTGCAGTATCAAGGCTCTGTAAGATAAGTAAATACTATAGTTATGTCGAAATAGAGTACCAAATTTGTCCATCCGTAGTAGCATATGTGTCAGTGTATTTTCTGTTTATGAACAAGAGTTTTGGGTGAGTTTAAAGGTTCCATGCACAATTGCGTATTCGAGGTTGCAAGAAAAACACCTGTCATGTCATAACTTATGACTCAAATAATTAATATTATTTTACGAAATAGAACGATTGTTATTATTTTATGTAAGTGTTGCCGACCTCCTCGTGGCGACTGGTTTTTAAAGAAGCTAAGCTCAATACATTGATGATATTCATCTTTAATTGAATTGTAAGACAGACAGACATTTCTTAGAACCTCCCATGTGCAGTTGGGCCACGGAGTTGTATCCCGGTCTCGGCCCACCTTCGTTCGTATACATCATATGGTATACACAATAAACAGAGAATAAGCGTCAGGTTTCGGTCAGGTCACTCTATCTGGTCGCTGGAAACTAATACGAACGCATACGCTGCCACGAACGTACAATTATTACAGGCAGTACTACTCACTGTAATGGTATCGATAGTTTTTTGCTCGGAATATCTTGGAAATTATGGCCGACAGACTCTTGCATGTATAGGAAAAAGTTGTTCAAAATGTTGAGTTTTTACAAGAAAATTAAACATATTCAAAAATCACTTAAATCTAGTTTTCTAGAACTGTAAGTTTTTAACAGTTTCACTGTAAACATTTTATTTGTAAGCCTGCATCGCACTGTCTTCATGATTATCCATTTTAAGCGATCGATACCAATCGGAAAGTAGATATATCAATGTCAGGCTCTATCAAAAATAAACATAATATGTAAATAGATTGCAACGCGAAAAAAGGCGAGAGACAAATTCATTACAAGTTTGATGATACCTTTGCAACATTCCTATATGTACGTTTACGCTTACTTACCTTTATGCATAACAACCTTATCGATATTAGTTCTTAATAAATATTGTTTCTGTTGCCCGAAGTATAACACGAAGGTTGCAGAACGACGTAATAGGAAATTTGTAAATGTCAGGATACATGGACGGGTATACATATATGTATACACGTGTTACATCTACTACCATTAGTCGTTCCGCTAGAATCATCATGGTATTCGTCTCGTAATTTGTTACCTTTCTTTTTCAATCTTACGGAAGTTATCAGTCGTGGAATGTCGTCCGTTGTAAGCGCTCGTTGTAATTCCGCTTCCACCTTTCAATAGTCGTTGTTAGTTTTTGTTCGTTGGTTTCGCTGCGGAGTACTTTTACACTAGGGTAATTTCGATAATATTCATGCCCATTTTCGTTATAAGCTGGTTGAAAATGTGGATCAAGTAAAACAATTATACAGTTATATATATTATACAGTTAATAAATTAAATTAAAACATGCGTTCTATCATGTATGTTTATATCGTAACCTTTCTTTCTTTCTTTTTTTGCAACGTCATGGACCTTATATGATACAATTGTATTTGAAAGAATAACGGCATTTTCTGTTTTCTATGAATCGAAGGACCGATATCTATAATAATTACGCTTATGGTTTCAATTATTCCTATTGACACTTATTTAAGAGGAGGATTCGTGAAAGAACAAAGTCTTATAATTATTTAAGGTAACCTTATATAACGATGTCGGCATAATAATTGAAACAACAGAAGGGATTCTATCAGGGATTAACATTACGCGATACGTTTGAGATGATAGAATTTTATAATAGACAACTTCATTTACGTATAGATAAAGTATAAAATCTTAATCTGACAATTTGATAATTAGAAGGAAAGTAAAGGGAACGATTTTTAGATTAGGAACACGAGATCTGTTTATTATTATAATTTTTATAATCATACGTACATACTATACATACTATGTCGATGAATCGGCAATAGCTGCAACGAAGTAGAAATTAATACAATAAAATTACGTTTTAAATTTCATTCTTCGGTTAGAATCGTTCAAGTATATGTGAAGAAATCAGCGAGAAGCAAATCTCGTCAGCACCGAATACGTACTTGTATAAATATTTGTTTCTCATTCAGCCAATCGTAACTACGACAGTAGACATAGTCGATCATCGATCGCATTTAAGCAATACTAACCTCAGTTGCCTATACATTTGATCGAATTGCCAACCATTTTTCAAACAATCAGTCGACGATACGTCGAGCATGTCGCACTGCAGCAGCAGTATCGTCGTGTTTGTAAAGGTCTCTCGATCAAAAATTTTACATAAAGTTTATCGCTGCTTCTAACAACTGGGTTTGATAGATGTGACCTTTGAGAATACTTTGTTTTATTGCACCTCGATGAATCTGACATTAATGATTGTAATATCGTAATTCTAAAGAATTAAAAGAGAGAACTCAACGTTTTATATTGTAGAAATAAAATAACTTTGCCCGAAAGAAGCTGATAAATAACATAAAGTATTTTTATTATCGGAAACGATAAAGTAAACATAAGTTAACTTCACAAACTTTGTTGTGGCGCTTGCAACTGTGCATAGGAATGTATAAAAATATAGCAGATTGTCCTCTGTTCATTCTATTATATTCTTATGATTATGAAAGGTTTCGTCTCATCATATCAAATCAGTTAAATAGGATTTAAAAAGTATTCCTTACTAATAATTCTTATTAATCACTTGTCATTAATTGTTTTAATTCATTTTTACGTAGGAATAATTTCATTATAGCACGTAGGACTATCAAACTTGTAACGAGCGGCCGTTTCAATTACAAGGCTACAGGGTCTCGGCCGATTGCTCTTATGTGCAATGTGTAATTTTAATAATAATCGTAGATGTTCGTCAATTTGAAGAAAAAAAGGAACAACATTTCGATTTATCCGTATTTTAAGCACAGGTGTACAACGTCAACGTAAACTGTAATTTACATGAAAATATTTAGAAGAAATATTAGCGAAAAAGTAACAGATCCTAATATATTATTTAAACAATTCACTATTTCAGTCGCCAAGAATATGTTAGCGTTCATCCGGAGTATTCATCCACCAGTGAACTGGTGTAAATACTCTCCGTTTTTCGTTGTTCACTTTCACTGTGGAGGAATCATCTATCCAGCGATCCTCCAATGCGAAATAGTACAAGTTTGGCTTTATCTATGCGAGAGCCATAAACTCGCATACATACGTATAGGTAATATCATCATGCCCGGTACATAAAGCTGCCAGCAACCTAACCGATACCAAGATAAAAGGTAGCAAAGGTATTTTTTCGAATATGTACATATCTCGAAAGCTACAGCCGAGCAGGGCCCCAAACATACGTAGGAAAAAGTTGTTCAAAAACCACGATCCTGACAATAATATATTTGAAAATCATTGAAACTGGTAAACATAGATCCCCTCGTTCGAATAATTAATAATTATGATATTCTCCTACTCTCCTTGCAAGGTATATTTATCGTATCTGTATATTTAGTAAAAGCGAGTAAGCAAATATTTGCGAGTCATTTTCTTTCTGTATATATTTTACTATAATTCTACATTCTATAATCTATTTATATTTATATATATTTATATATAATTATTTATATATAATTTATATATAACTATACTATATTTATATATAATTATTATTATAAATTACATTTTTATTCGACGAATAAAACCAGAGTAAACCAGAGAATACACGCACGAATACGAATACGAATATCGCGTATGCGTTACGAAAAGAGAATAAATGATAAAATTTACGAAAATATGTTGTAATTCTTAATAATGTATATGTATGTTAATTATTTAAGTATGTTGATTATCGTTCAATAGTCATAGTGTACATGTGGTAAAAGTAATGACAACAATGCCGTTATATTTTACACGGATACAAATTCTACAAATTTAGGCATTACACTATAAAGCTTACAGATTTGTAAGATTCGAAAGGACCGTAATAACCATGGAGAGTACGACTGTTGACCTACCTATGGATTGCGTAAAATTACAGTTTACATCGTAACGAGAGAAAGGATACATCTGTGCAAGTTGTTTCAGATTCAGCTTTATCTTAGATCCGATACTATTTTATATAAGATAGAGCAACATTTTCCTCATCTATAGCAATGATGTATCGATTATCAATATCGTTTAATTTATTTAAAGAAGATGAATTAATTTTGTAGCTTTTTGTAGCAACTAATATTAATCAAATTTGATAATTTGTTCATATTTTGAAATTTCTATTAATCGTCGAGATAGTTACGATGTAACGAATCAATAGACGAACATTCTTACTTTTGCATTACTCGAGTGAAATGAAAATTTTTTAATTGAAATTAAAACGAATTTCATTCTTTGATCGTAATACTTTTCGGTACTTTCTTTTTTCAGAGAGCAATACCTCTTTAACGTTTTCGAGGTTATAGTTTCGACTTTGGAATCAAAATTACAGCGCATTGAAAATTTGGACAAAGCGGTGGAACACTTGATGAGAAGAGTGGAAGCTTTGGATTCACGCGTGAATGATAATATCGATAAAACCGATGCAGTTATTACAAAGCTACGAACATTAGATCTAAAACTTTTCAATTCTCATCAAATTGAATTTTCTTCAACTGAATCTGCATACTCGACAAGAAGGAGCGATGATAAAAACGACAGTGAAATCAGAAGCGGTACGTATGTATGTATGTACATAAAATGCTGATACGTAAAAACAGAAATTCGTTAACAGACGTATCTATAGAAGAAGAAAAGAAAAAAAAAAAGAAAAAAATATTGGACTGATCGAATCGGTTAGAACAAACATGGATCGCAACTACAAATTGTCGTTTGAATTGTATTACATTTACAGCCGGTTTTCTTTTATCTATATCGTATACTTAACAATCGTATTTACGTGTATTTTATAGGTATGCATACATATACCTACATATGTACACACGTATACAAGCCTGCTTTCCTTGTATTTCCCCCCT
>NT_177000.1:762733-769317 GCF_000188095.3 Bombus impatiens
CCTTTTTCGTTTTCTTCGTCTTTTTTCCATACTTTTATCTTTTTACTGATGCTTCTTCTTCTTTTCTTTCTACGTTTGCTATTCGCTGTTCAACTTTATCGTATAAATTGGCATTTATTTGGCAAAACAGGTTCGAAATTACAAGCAATCCATCAGAAGCGAGAAAATCCATCAACATCCGATTTCACTCTTGGTGAAAAATTATTGTCACTTGATCAAAAAGTATCGGATATAGATAATAAATTGATCGATTTGAAACATCAATTGGATAATAACTTGTTACAAAATGACGACATAAATGCCGAAGCCAGCGAAAAAAAGCCAGTCAGTATGAGCGTAATCGAAATCACTAAAGCGATGAGTAACGAAGTAATAAATCACATTACGATCGAGATAGAAAATTTAAGGCAAGCGACCAACAATATGGACAGAAAGTTACAGTTTCACGTAAACTTGGTTTCCGATCGTTTGGGAACTATTTACAACATGATGAGTGACGTGCACGATGCGATATTAGTGAGAGGAAGTACGAACGGTCGACCGGCGTTCAACGTTACAACAACAACAACAACTACCGAGCCACCACCACCAAGGCAGAGTAAAATCGATCGACTCGTCGAACAAATATATCCAATGTTGACTGTATCGGAGAAAATGGACGAAGTCTGGAACGTCGTGGTAAGCTGAGAAGATGTGGCACAATTGTTAATTTCACTGTTTACCGGTCGTGTTAATCACGTTGTATGACCGCATGCACTTGTCCACTTGACGGCATTCCATATAGATAGGTATGTATGCTTTTTTCGACAGGTTGGCACGAAAAGTTCCGTGGACGATCTCTTGCCAAAATCCGATGAATTACTTACACAAACGCAAAGACAAGAAAGAGCGATCAGTGAAATTCATGCGGATTTAAGATCGAAAACGAATAAGATTATCGAAAATTTAGAAGGAGTGGAGAACAGACTTCGAAAGCAGGAGGATGATGTAGCCAGCCTTGCTCAGCGTCCAATACCTGCGGAATTGCTGCTGGATCCCACGATCGATCGCCTTGTCGAATACGACTCCAATAGGTTAGTTTTCCTTCTTTGATATTTTATTCGTTTGCTTTTATTATCATACACCATGTTACGAAATAATATAGAAACCGAAGGCATTTACGACGTTGTCAGTTCCATTCCATTTTTCGAGAAACAATCTTTTCTCTCTAATAATAACAGACAATGTACATACGTATCTCTATCTTTATCTGTTTGCTTTGTTCCGTTCGATGAAAAGAAATCTTTCGTTTCGTGTAATGTGAAAGAATCGTATTTCGAGTTGATTGCATCTGTTGTTAGTAAATATTCAAATATATTATTATACATAGGTATATGATGCGTGAAAGAACGGTGTAAAAGAATATTAGTAAATAAATAAATAAATAAATAAATAAATAGATAAATAAATAAATGTAGAAAGTGTACAAAGTGTCGTACTACGTTCAACTAACGAAACACCATTATTACATTGCTATGTAATCAATATGTTTCATTTAGAACGAATTTCTTTCGATTCACAGATACGTTGGACTCTCTGATGACATTGCAGTTGACACAACCGTTTCACCGGTCAATCCGACTACCATCGTTTCGTCTGTGTCGATGTCCATGTCTTCCTCGACCTCGTCGAACGCTGTATCGATCAATAATTTCATTAATTCAAGCAATATAGCTGGTTCCACTAATTTCTCCAACTCGACAGCCAGTCCTTCGATAGGCCCCCCATTATCCCCGAGTTCGCAGCGATCATCGTCTAAAAATCGTGGTGTTATATTTCCAAGTGTCAAAAACAAACCAAGTCCAGCAAATTCGACCTTTACCACCGATGCATTCCTTAATTACAAAGATGTTAAGGTAATAAACAACAAAAACATTCTCAACCCGTACCAATTAACGTCACTGGTAATCGGCACCGTTCAAACGAATTAGAAACAGTTTTTATATAGTATTTTATATCTTTCTCATTTCTTCTTTGGTTTTTAACCAACCAAAGTGGAATAATCGATATACTGCATGACTTTTATGCAAACATACTTTTTTCTTTCTTCCTCTCTCTTTTCTATAGTTTAGTTACCTTGTAAGACCCTGTAAGCGAATAAGCGAACGAATACGATGAAACGGAAGAAGACGAGAGAGAGAGAGAGAGAGAGAGAGAGAGAGAGAGAGAGAGAGAGAGAGAGAGAGAGAGAGAGAGAGAGAGAGAGAGAGAGAGAGAGAGAGAGAGAGAGAGAGAGAGAGAGAGAGAGAGAGAGAGAGAGAGAGAGAGAGAGAGAGAGAGAGAGAGAGAGAGAGAGAGAGAGAGAGAGAGAGAGAGAGAGAGAGAGAGAGAGAGAGAGAGAGAGAGAGAGAGAGAGAGAGAGAGAGAGAGAGAGAGAGAGAGAGAGAGAGAGAGAGAGAGAGAGAGAGAGAGAGAGAGAGAGAGAGAGAGAGAGAGAGAGAGAGAGAGAGAGAGAGAGAGAGAGAGAGAGAGAGAGAGAGAGAGAGAGAGAGAGAGAGAGAGAGAGAGAGAGAGAGAGAGAGAGAGAGAGAGAGAGAGAGAGAGAGAGAGAGAGAGAGAGAGAGAGAGAGAGAGAGAGAGAGAGAGAGAGAGAGAGAGAGAGAGAGAGAGAGAGAGAGAGAGAGAGAGAGAGAGAGAGAGAGAGAGAGAGAGAGAGAGAGAGAGAGAGAGAGAGAGAGAGAGAGAGAGAGAGAGAGAGAGAGAGAGAGAGAGAGAGAGAGAGAGAGAGAGAGAGAGAGAGAGAGAGAGAGAGAGAGAGAGAGAGAGAGAGAGAGAGAGAGAGAGAGAGAGAGAGAGAGAGAGAGAGAGAGAGAGAGAGAGAGAGAGAGAGAGAGAGAGAGAGAGAGAGAGAGAGAGAGAGAGAGAGAGAGAGAGAGAGAGAGAGAGAGAGAGAGAGAGAGAGAGAGAGAGAGAGAGAGAGAGAGAGAGAGAGAGAGAGAGAGAGAGAGAGAGAGAGAGAGAGAGAGAGAGAGAGAGAGAGAGAGAGAGAGAGAGAGAGAGAGAGAGAGAGAGAGAGAGAGAGAGAGAGAGAGAGAGAGAGAGAGAGAGAGAGAGAGAGAGAGAGAGAGAGAGAGAGAGAGAGAGAGAGAGAGAGAGAGAGAGAGAGAGAGAGAGAGAGAGAGAGAGAGAGAGAGAGAGAGAGAGAGAGAGAGAGAGAGAGAGAGAGAGAGAGAGAGAGAGAGAGAGAGAGAGAGAGTTTATCGTGCATAAACATACACAGTATAGTTAAATCACTTATAGAATACACGACATGCCTCCACGTATATGCCCACCTTCGTTCACCTACATATCGTATGTGCTATAACACAAAGAAATGTTCAGATTTGAAAAATTTATTACCTAATACATCGATTAACATTCTGAATGTTTCGTTTAAACGGTCATTTTAAAGTTGCTCGTAATTACTCGTCTCGTCAAACTGTAAATAACACACAAAGTCACTATAATGCACACATATACATCACGTACAACCATCAATTTTGAAACATTCGAATACGGCTCGTAAAAAGTCTCTGTCGGTGAAATTTTTATTAATCCTTCCTTTATGGGAATTTTGAAAATCTATACCATATTTCCAGAAGAAATAAAAAGAAAGAAAGAAAAGTAGTTTTTATATGTATCATATAACAATATTTGTAGGAAGAGAGAAAACTACCAATCTATGTACGTAATATGTAACAGAGTGAAAAATCTACGCAAGAAAAAGAAAGCGTTATTCCATATTATCAATGCTTACAATACACGATAATACATGTACATATTGTTTAACGTTACAGGGCTATTCATGTGTTGATTTGTTAAATGCTGGCATGAGAGATAGCGGTGTCTATTACCTTCAAATTCGTGGAACAACCTATTGGTTTCTCAAGGTTTATTGCGAGCAGGATATCGCCGAAGGAGGTTGGACGGTAAATATTAATATAATATGTATATACGCGTGTGCATCATGCATCGAGATAGAACCGGTGTGATAGAACGGGTTTCTTTCCACAAAAATATATTTCGCAATGTAGAATCAATGTAGAATCAATGTAGAATCGATAGCTTATACTCTTAGGTCGTTACAGAAAAAGAATAACTGTGCGTACAATAAACAACCGCGTTCGTTGGTAAAAGATATTTAATCTTCCTACTTCTTTTATCTCATAACTCGAAAAAGAATTTCCACTTTTCCCTAGGTTATTCAAAGAAGAGACGATTTCGGCGAGCCAAGAGAAAATTTCAATCGCGATTGGGCTGATTATAAAAACGGTTTCGGTGATCCTGCTCGAGAGTTTTGGCTTGGCAACGAAAACATATACATGTTAACTAACAACGAAGATTACATGCTTCGGGTGGAACTCGAAGATTTCGAAGGTAACAAAAGGTAAGAAATATCAAAATTACAATTGCAACTGATTTTGGATGCAAAGTTCGGACGCTTTAATGTCTGTGTAGAATAGATCGGAGAGGATTTCAAACACGATTTTCTCTGTATATTTAAGATATAGAACGTTTCGGAACATTCGTATACCCGTACGCAGACAAAAATTATATATGTATGTACTTTCGTTTAGGTACGCACAGTACTCTCACTTCAAAATCTATTCAGAAGGAGAATATTATAAATTGGAGATTGACGGTTACGACGGAAATGCCGGTGACTCATTAAACGATCCATGGTACGGTTCGAACAATAGTCCGTTTTCCACGTACAACAGGTAACACGTTATTTCTTCATTAGAATGTTAGAATGCATGAAATGACAATTTCGGTTATGTGAAAGCATAGAGCAAAAAGCAATGAAGAACGGATAATATCGGATAGATTAATCGTAATAAGAGTCAACTATTCGTTCGAGACGATATTTCATTTCACACAGGGACAACGATAGGTCATCGTTGAACTGCGCTTCCATGCTAAAAGGCGGCTGGTGGTGGAAATCGTGCGGACGAGGATTAAACGGTCTTTATTTGAACGATCCTCAGGATTTAACCGCTCGACAAGGTATGATTGCTTACAAAATAATGTCGTCACGTACAATCAGCCATTCGTGTTTCGTATTATCCGTTTAACGACAAAAGACAATTCTTCCTTTCTGTTATTTAATAAAAGGTATCGTATGGTTCCGTTGGAGAGGTTGGGATTATACTTTGAAACGTGCCACGATGATGATTAAACCAAAAGGACCAACAACAGCAATGATATAGACGATTATAACGATATAACAACAACAACAACAACAACAACAACAACAACAACAACAACAACAACAACAACAGAAAAATGTTTTCTAGAAGACGCTACGTCCGTAATGCTCGGTACGATAACGGATGGCGTCGTTTATCAGTTACCAAATATACATATACACGTGTAAGGATGTTTGGAAATGTCGAATGAGAAAATAATCTTTTACCGATTATATGTTCTCCATTTTTTTTATTAAATACATTTTTGTTTCTTACTTGCTTCGATCCCGTTCTAATCAATAATTGAAAACGTACAAAACGATTCGTGTAAATTTTCCTTAAACTGAAGAAATTAAAAATATATGCGCATTATATATGTATATGTGAAGAATGGGCGATATAAAGAACGAACTCCCTATGATCATGTGTTTTATTCTATTTTATATATATATATCTGTATAACATGTATTCGATTTATATATATATCGTAACATTTCTTTAGCTTATATCCATATTTTATATGGATAGAATTTCAAATATGAATTACAATTCACTCTTTTCTTTTCCCTCAACAACTGGATCTAAAAAAATATCGAACGTTTGCAAGATATTAAAAAATTATCGAATCAATCGGTATTGATATTATTATTATTATCATTATCATTATCATTATCATTATCATTATCATCATCATCATCATCATCATCATCATCATCATCATCATCATCATCATCATCATCATCATCATCATCATCATCATCATCATCATCATCATCATCATCATCATCATCATCATCATCATCATCATCATCATCATCATCATCATCATCATCATCATCATCATCATCATCATCATCATCATCATCATCATCATCATCATCATCATCATCATCATCATCATCATCATCATCATCATCATCATCATCATCATCATCATCATCATCATCATCATCATCATCATCATCATCATCATCATCATCATCATCATCATCATCATCATCATCATCATCATCATCATCATCATCATCATCATCATCATCATCATCATCATCATCATCATCATCATCATCATCATCATCATCATCATCATCATCATCATCATCATCATCATCATCATCATCATCATCATCATCATCATCACGTTTTAGCGTTTCTCGCTCGTTAAATTTTAGTCCTAACCAAACACCGATCCCTCTTGCGGTTAATCATCTATATATATGTCGGGTGTACATTAGAATTAGGGTTAGGGGCGTAAAGCGAATCTTCGTTTGGATTACACGTCGTCGTTATGCAATAGAGAAGACATTGGCTAGTGCAAATACGATTACCATAGAGCCGGACAAGTAACCGTGGTAATTAGATACTCGAGAGACTAAT
>NT_177000.1:770664-772605 GCF_000188095.3 Bombus impatiens
TTGTCGCCTTGAGCCCAAGCTCACTGTCACAAGTCTCGATCAAATACAATTGGTTAGAATGACGGCAAATAGTTTAATTACAACTGTAGATTTTAATTACAATGTTTTTATGGATTTTCCCGAGGTTTCAGAGGGAAGGCACCGGTGTCCTCTTATCTCCGACATATACATATATATGAAATACAAGCAACTCGTAATTTAAAATAAAAATATGAAAGCAAAATTCAATTTTCTACCGTAATATTTTTCATTTATATTGTTATAATATTATATCGTATTACGTTACATTATGTTATAGACCAAGATTTTAATTTACAAATCCTGCTAATTTTCTGAAAAAAATTTTCCAATGGATATTATTTATTTATTTCTTTATACTTAACGAGGCTAATGATGATGATAAAATATTCATTGTTTCTACAATTTATGCTGTCTACGAAGTTATATGTTTTCTTAAACCACGCAATGTTCCCATTGGCACCTACAAAAAAAGAAAGGAAAAAAGAAAAATTATAGTAGAAGAAAGTCTAGTAATTATGTAACTAATAATAATAAGATGAAATTCACATTCACTTATATTCTATTTTAACTATCTATCTATCTATTTATCTATCTATGTTATAAATTACTTTCTCTCAAGTTGTTGTACCTGATGATAATTCGTTACGGTAATTGTGTAACTAAATTTGCCAAGCAATTACAGAAATATAATATACGATATTAGAGATGTTTAAGTACTATTATTTTGCCACGTCTGTAAGAAACTTTTTTTACTTACTTACCTTGCATCGTATCATAAAGAATCATAAGAGATCCCTCTCTGGCATCGAGAGCCTTACAACGATATTATCATTATCTTTCATATTATTTTCATTTTTATCACCATCATCATTATCAGCAAGAAGATGATGCCTTGGAGTATGGCGGAAGAATATTCTCTGCAACGCTTTTTAAATTAAATATTTTGTACGCGCACCATGGTAAGGACTTACTCTGTTGTTGTTACAAAACCAACTTAACCACGACATTCAAGGTAATTAATCAACTAACTATTCTTTCATCGGCAAATCCAACACTCATCTATCAAAGTTCCACGTGGTAGATCATACTCTAAGGTACATTGTTCTACCGTTTGGCAAATTATTATTATTATTATTATTAGGTATGGATACTTGGCAAAATTTAAAATTGCACGAATCGAGTCGTCTTTGGAAAACCATCGAAGGAACCCAAGCGAAGCTTTCTTTTCTTCGAGTTGTTGCATTTTGGATCGACATTCTGGAATTTTTAAATTATTCTTTCTTAAATCTACCTATGTTATCTGTTAGTAAATTTTATTGATATTTAAAAAAATTTATAATAATAATAATAAATGTAGTAGTTGTTATATATATTTTATTTGGGTTCGAAATACCTGCTTCCTCCTCCTACCATTCTGAGTGAATCTTCCCAAGGTATTCTTTCTCAAGAGCGTGCGCGTTCTTCGATTGTAACCAATCTCCCAAGGATTTAGAAAATCTAGCTTTGTATAAAAGTGAATATGAAATAATAATGATAATAGTTTGAAATGAATTGTCCAAGTATATGTCGGAGATAAGAGGACACCGATGCCTTCCCTCCGAAACCTCGGGTAAATCCATAGAAACATTGTAATTAAAATCTACAGTTGTAATTAAACGATTTGCCGTCATTCTACCCAATTGTATTTGTTTGAGACTTGTGACAATGAGCTTGGACTCAAGGTGACGATTAGTCGCCGAACGTGGCCGCGGTCAACGGGACGAACTCTCCATCTAACAAAGGCATTGAGTAACCCTATAGCTCTCCTTAAAAGAAAGATTTGTAGCGGCACGTGGCAGTAAACATTCCAACGGTTTCTGTCCCGTATCTCGCCACACGCAGATCCTATTCTCCGGGCAGGATGTTTACCAGATGTCGACG
>NT_177000.1:773540-777642 GCF_000188095.3 Bombus impatiens
TATAAACACTAATATCTAGTTACCTAAAATCCTTCAACAGATACACAGTCTTTGTCCCAGTTACGGGAAGACAGGAGAGACCTATTTTTCCACGAACGACGTCTCCCACTAGCAACCTTCTCTCAAGAGCGGCTAGCATCCTTTTCTAACTACCGATATGAAGATTGGTCAATTAGCAGCAACGTCAATTTCCCTTACTTTCCGAACGTGTGATATCCCCGACGAATCCGATGATCTCGTGTCCTTAGACACACCCCGTCATAGTTTTCCTCTGGGGTGTCACCGGGATGGAAAGTCATTCTCTCTTGCGACCTCACCGACAAAAAGAGATTAACGCCTTACGGTCAGTGAATATCAACACAGAATCCGACTTGGATTTTTGCGAGTGCATACGACTACCGTCCTGTTGTCCGCGGACTCGTTATCGAACCTAAGACCATTGCCACTAGCGTCGCGAGTGTGTGGTCATTGTGAGTTTGTGTCAACTCTGTAACAATTTCGTGTGTGTCAATAAAATAACTTCAGTGTAAAAGAAAACATGGATAGCTTCAGTGAGGAATCCTTACCTGTCCCAAGCCCCCGCCACGAGGACGACTCGGGCCCAGACTCGGTACTTGACTCGACATATATAACATAACAACAACAACAACAACGACAACGACAATAATAACAATAATAGAAATAATAATAATAATAGAAAATTTATTTGTAAAAAAAGACAAACTTTTGGGACATAACCTCACAATTCAGTATTCAGATTGGCTTTCACAATCTCATGTTCAATTTTGGGAGAGAACACAAGATCTTATTTTCTTGCAACCGCAAGATCGCATTGTTTCCATTCTTTAATAAGTAACAAAGAATGTAGCTAAATATTTATTTCGAACTATATTCATATGTACACACGTATGCATATTATAGACACATAGTACGTGAAAGACGGTGAACTAGAGGACTATGTCGATGCGATTGTCACGTAATTTTTAGGGTTGGTTGGTGGAAATAAAATATAGTTGAGTCGTAACACAACAATTAACTTTGTTTTAATCAACCTTTATTGTGAATTCACCAATCACAATGTAACACGCACTGAATTAACATAAATCACAATTCACTCCAACCACGTTATGTAAGACTTAGTTACAACAATACATTAAGTACGCGACTTATAAGGGTAGAGACCGATATAGATATGTTGACTATTCTAAGGATACAGAATAAGTGAAGTTTTACTGACGATACTGTGTCTGAGGAAAGCTAGGTGTGGGTGTGTCTAAGGACACGGGACTATCGGATTTGTTGATGACAATTTTGGTTAAGGAAGTGAGGGCAGTAGACACCGTCTCCGATTGGATAATAGGACGGTTGGTGGACCAGGAAGAGTTTTAGCCGCCCTCGCGAGAGAGTTGCCAACGGAACATACCAAATGTGGAGAAAACCAACTTTCTAAGCTAACACGTGGTAGACAATAAACGTAAAGGGAAATTTAAGACAGGAAATACTCGCTTGGTCCAAAGGATCTTAACTATGAAAATGCCAAGGCCTCTGGTGGGCACTTAAGACTATTGAGGGTGCGCGCCAAGGATATGCAGACATCTGGGTGCCATCCTGTCCGTGTGGCCTGGTCTCTGATGTGAATTGACGTTATAGGGTAGTCGATCTGAACTACAAACATAGTTCATAATCGACACATTGTCCCCGGTGACTATAAAGCTCTTCGTTTATAATAATATTTTTCTAATAAACTTTTCAATTGATAATCTTTCTACAATCTTTTTTTGACAGAAGAATTATCGACACGAAATCCATTCTGGATCACTGCGAACAGATATGAAACATGTAGATTAACGTGTAATATAATAAATTACGCTTAACAGAATATTTTATTAAGTTTCGTAAAAATAAGAGTTAGAAACAAGTTTAATAATTCTTTTCGACTTTAGAAATTAATATTCGTTTAATTAATATTAATGAGAACTTGCACTAAATAGAGCATTCGATTAAAAATTTAAAAAGAAGAATTCAATTAAAAAAGAATTGAAAATATTTAATTTACTTCGTTCGCGGAGAGACGCGGTCGCGAGGAAAACGCGTCAGCGAGAGGCGTAAATTCTCGCTACGATTCGGTTAATCCACGCCGCGAAATAGTCGTTCCCCTGTTTCGGTTAAGATAACAGAGGTGGTTAAATGAATATGACACAGCATAGTAAGTTATATATCACCGTTTATTCTAACAACTTATAACGAAGACAGTTACGCTGGTGCGTATGTACGAGATGAGTGAGTGACTGATCTACGGGTGTGTATACCCGGTCAAAGAATGTTGTCTGTTCGAAGGATGTAAAATCAGTACCGTCTTGGGAGACGATGCTGTGTCGGAGGAAAGCTAAGGATGGGTGTGTCCAGCGCACGGGACCATCGGATTTGTTGGTGACGATTTTAGTTAAGAGAGTGAGGGAAATAGACTTCGTTGTTAATTGGTTAAACGAAGGGTCTTAAATGCCCTCGAGAGAAAGTGGTTAGTGGGAGGAAAGTTGCATCATACGTGAGAAAAACTAACTTTCCCTTGTCAAGCCGTAGTAGACAATGGTCTTTAGAAATGAGTCCGAAAACAGATGTTTTGTTCGGTTTGAAGGACCTCGACTAGGAAATTCCTGAGATTTATGGAAGGTACTTGAGACTATTGAGGGTACGCAGTGAGTATCCGAAGACATCTGGTTGCCGTCTTGCCCGCGGTGTGTGTCCTGGGCTAGGTAGAATGTTACGCGACGTAACACACTTATATCAGCCTCTAATTTTCCCTCGTATTTAAGCAATATGCAACACTAATAGCAAAAGATCCCAAATCTACTAATATTTAATATTAAACATGTCGGAGAGGGGTCAGTACTAGGGTTGTGGGCGTTTGATAAATCTTTATTGGAACTGGCCATCGTTGTGGTATAACAAAGGTACGGTTTGCTGAGACAAGTATGGATAGTACAGGCTTGATAATCAACCGTGGCGGTTGGACACTCGCGATACTAGTGATATTGGTCTTAGGTTCAATAACGAATCCGCGGCGAACGGGATGATAGATCTAATCGACGGGATGATAGATCTACTTGCTCACTACACTAACTCAAACGTGTAACACTCACGGACCGTAAGGCGTTACTCCTCGTCGATGAGATCGCAAAAAAGAACGAATCTCTGTCCCGATGATGCCATGATGAGAGGAAAACTATGATAGGGTGTGTCTAAGGACGCGAGATCATCGGATTCGTCGAGGACAGCCTTCGTTCAGAAAATAAGGGAAATTGGCGTTGCTGCTAATTGGTCAATCTCCATATCGGTGGTTAGAAAAAGATGCTAGCCGCCCTCGAGGGAAAGTTGCTAGTGGGAGACGCCGTTCGTTGAAAAATAGGTCTCCTCTATCATCTCGTAGTTGGGACAAAGACTGTTTGTTTGAAAGACTTTAGTTAGCTGAATCTTAAGATTTATAACGGGTCCTCAGGCTAGCTGAACATGTACTGCGGAGACGCATCGACATCTGGCAATCATCTTACTCGAAGAATAGGGTCTGCATGTGGCGAGTTACGGGACAGAAACCGTTGGAACGTTTACTGTCGAGTGTTACAACTATTTCCTTTTTAAGGAGAGCTATAGAATTACTCCATGCCTTTGTTAGACAAAGCGTTCATCTCGTGACCGCGGCTACGTTCGGCGATTGGCAGTCGCCCCGAGCCCAAGTTTATTATCACAAATCGCAAATAAGTACAATTGGGTAGAATGACGGCAAATCTTTTAATTACAACTGAAGAATTAAAAAGGCACTTGACTTTTAAATAAGCATTAAATAAGAATTTTAAATATCGCAAACAGTGGTGTAGGTGTTATTCAAGAAAAAGGAACATTTTAGTTTTTAATTAGCACGAGTAAATGAACGAATATCGATAATATAATATAATGCTTAATATGAATTTTATCTGTCTGATTATTTAATGCCTTAACTTATTTCACAGTAACGTTGTCGACTGCTGTTAGGCTTTTTCCCACTTTTTATTCAAACTAATTGATAGTCGAAAACTAGTATTAAAGTAGTGTGAATTTAGTCTTAGTT